>NC_069501.1:971502111-971734116 GCF_027579735.1 Bombina bombina | reverse complement strand
TACAAATTACCTGTAAAATAAATCCTAACCTAAGTTACAAATACACCTAACACTACACTATCAATACATTAATTAAATAAATTACCTACAATTAGCTAAAATTAAATACAATTAAATAAACTAAACTACAGTACAAAAAAAACCCACTAAATTACAGAAAATAAAAAAAATTACAAGAAGTTTAAACTAATTACACCTAATCTAAGCCCCCTAATAAAATAAAAAAGCCCCCCAAAATAATAAAATGCCCTACCCTATCCTAAATTACAAAGTAATCAGCTCTTTTACCAGCCCTTAAAAGGGTTTTTTTGCGGGGCATTGCCCCAAAGTAATCAGCTCTTTTACCTGTAAATAAAAATACAATACCCCCCCAACATTACAACCCACCACCCACATACCCCTACTCTAAAACACACCCAAACCCCCCTTAAAAAAACCTAACACTAACCCCCTGAAGAGCTCCCTACCTTGAGTCGTCTTCACCCAGCCGAGCCGAATTCTTCATCCAAGCGGGGCAGAAGAGGTCCTCCATCTGGTTGAAGTCTTCATCCAAGCGGGGCAGAAGAGGTCTTCCATCCGATTGAAGTCTTCATCCAAGCGGAATCTTCTATCTTCATCCATCCGTAGTGGAGCGGCAGCATACTGAAGACCTCCGACGCGGAACATCTATCCTGGTCGACGACTTCCCGACGAATGACGGTTCCTTTAAATGATGTCATCCAAGATGGCGTCCCTCGAATTCTGATTGGCTGATAGGATTCTATCAGCCAATCGGAATTAAGGTAGGAAAAATCTGATTGGCTAATTCAATCAGCCAATCAGATTGAAGTTCAATCCGATTGGCTGATTCAATCAGCCAATCGGATTGACCTTGCATTCTATTGGCTGATTGGAACAGCCAATAGAATGCAAGGTCAATCCGATTGGCTGTACTGCTCACTTCTTCCAAGACTCATAATACCGGCGTTAGGCAAATTCCATAGAAAAGATAGGATACGCAATTGACGTAATGGGATCTGCGGTAGCCTCGAGTCACAGAAAGAAAGTGAGCGGTAGACCCTTTCCTGTCTGACTCTAAATACCAGCGGGTGTTAAAAAGCAGCGTTAGGACCCCTTAACGCTGCTTTTTAACCCTAACGCAGAACTCTACATCTAGGCGCAAATGTTTATTTTCCTTACTTGTGTGTTTAGAATAACTTTGCATACTAAGTGGGGGGGGGGAGAGCTGAAAATGAGTGAAGTCAATTTTTCTGAATGAATGAATCATTTGCTACTGACTAGACAAATATATGATTAATATATATATATATATATATATATATATATATATATATATATATATATATATAGATATAGATATAGATATAGATATAGATATATATCTTTACTTATACCTTGACAAAATTAAATTATGACCAACATTTTTTAAATCTGAGCCCAATTAAAAGAAATGTGGTGTGTATATCTTTTAGAAAAGAACCTCGAAGTGGATGGGATGGAAAAAGCAGGTTCTTGATACTGGTGGGTTTGTTTTTTGATAGACCCCTTACAGTAATGAATATTTATGCCCTTAAATGTCTGACCCCTACTTTTTTAAACATGCTATAAACCAACTACTAAACATCGCCAAGAGCCCTGCTCTCATAGAAGGTGACTTTCATTTCCCTCTGATTGCCAATAAGGATACTTCTACAGGAGTATCCTATATTTCCATGAGATAAATCAAAGTCAACTGGTCTGCATTGCAACCTTTTCCTACCTTTGATACATGGAGAATAAAACACCCTATTAAGAGGATCTACACATTCCAATCAGCCAAAAGAATGCGAGCTCAATCCTATTGGCTGATTGCATCAGCCAATAGGATTTTTTCTACCTTAATTCCGATTGGCAGATAGAATTCTATCAGCCAATCAGAATCTAAGGGAATCTAAGGGACGCCATCTTGGATGATGTCACTTAAAGGTACCTTCATTCTGTTTTAATCGTCGGATGAAGAGGATACTCCGCGTCGGATGTCTTGAAGATGGACCCACTCTGCGCCGGAAGGATGAAGATAGAAGATGCCGTCTGGATGAAGACTTCTGCCTGTCTGGAGGACCACTTGTGCCCGGCTTGGATCAAGACTTCTGCCCGCCTGGAGGACCACTTAGCCAGGCTTGGATGAAGACGTCTCCCGATCTTCAGGGGGTTAGTGTTAGTTTTTTTTAAGGGTGTATTGGGTGGGTTTTATTTTTTAGATTAGGGTTTGGGCGGCAAAAGAGCTAACTGCCGTTTTAAGGGCAATGCCCATCCAAATGCCCTTTTCAGGGCAATGGGGAGCTTAGTTTTTTTTAGCTAGTATTTTATTTGGGGGGTTGGTTGTGAGGGTGGTGGGTTTTACTGTTGGGGGGGTTGTTTGTATTTTTTTTACATGTAAAAGAGCTGATTACTTTGGGGCAATGCCCCGCAAAAGGCCCTTTTAAGGGCTACTGGTAGTTTAGTTTAGGCTAGGGTTTTTTTTTTATTTTGGGGGGCTTTTTTATTTTAATAGGGCTATTAGATTAGGTGTAATTAGTTTAAATTTCTGTAATTTGTTTATTATTTTTTGTAATTTAGTGGTTGTTTTGTACTTTAGCTAATTTAATTTAGGTAATTGTACTTAATTTAGTTAATTTATTTAATTATAGTGTAGTGTTAGGTGTTAGTGTAACTTAGGTTAGGTTTATTTTACAGGCAAATTGTATTTATTTTAGCTAAGTAGTTAGTAAATAGTTAATAACTATTTAGTAACTATTCTACCTAGTTAAAATAAATACAAACTTGCCTGTAAAATAAAAATAAAACCTAAGCTAGCTACAATATAACTATTAGTTATATTGTAGCTATCTTAGGGTTTATTTTACATGTAAGTATTTAGTTTTAAATAGGAATAATTTAGTTAATGATAGGAATATTTATTTAGATTTATTTAAATTATATTTAAGTTAGGGGATGATAGGGTTAGACTTAGGTTTAGGGGTTAATAACTTTAATATAGTGGCGGCGACATTGGGGGCGGCAGATTAGGGGTTAATAAGTGTAGGTAGGTGGCGGCAACATTGGGGGCGGCAGATTAGGGGTTAATAAATATAATGTAGGTGTCGGCGATGTTGGGGGCAGCAGATTAGGGGTTCATAAGTAGGTTGCGGTGGTGTCCAGAGCAGAAGATTAGGGGTTAATACTATAATGTAGGGGTCGGCGATGTCGGGGGTGGCAGATTAGGGGTTAATAAGTGTAAGATTAGGGGTGTTTAGACTCGGGTTTCATGTTAGGGTGTTAGGGTGTTAGGTGTAGACATAAATTTTGTTTCCCCATAGGAATCAATGGGGCTGCGTTAAGGAGTTTTACGCTGCTTTTTGGCAGGTGTTAGACTTTTTTTCAGCCGGCTCTCCCCGTTGATTCCTATGGAGAAATCGTGCACAAGCACGTTACACCAGCTCCCCGCTGACCTAAGCAGCGCTGGTATTGGAGTGCGGTAATGAGCAAAATTTTGCTCAACGGTGTCAACGCTCACTTCTTGTCTTTTAACGATGGGTTTCTGAAAATTCGTAATACCAGCGCTGCAGGTAAGTGAGCGGTGAGGGAAAACTGCTCGTTAGCATTGCATAGCCTCTAACGCAAAACTCGTAATCTGGCCGTAAATTTAAAATAACAATTAAACTAATATAATTATTAAACTAAAATTAAACTAACTACCAATTACGTAAACTAAACTACACATTAAAAAAAATCCTAACACTACTCTAAAAACTACAAAGTATCTCAATACAAAAAAAAGACAAAATTACAAAAAATAACAAACACTAAATTACTGAAAAAAACAAACGAAATGATCAAAAATAAAAAAGAATTACACCTAATCTAATAGCCATATTAAAATAAAAAAGTTCACCTAAAATAAAAAAAAATAGCCTACAATAAACTACCAATTGCCCTTAAAAGGGCCTTTTGTAGAGCATTGCCCTAAGTTAAACAGCTCTTTTACCTGTAAAAAAAAAAAATACAAAAACCCCCCAACAGTAAAACCCACTACCCAATCATCCCCCAAATAAAAAACCTAAATCTAAAAAAACCTAAGCTACCCATTGCCATGAAAAGGGCATTTGTATGGGCATTGCCCTTAAATGGGCATTTAGCTCTTTTGCTGCCCTAACCCTAATCTAAAAAAAAAGCCCACCCAAAAACACTTAGAAAACCCTAACGCTAACCCTCGACGATCCACTTGCAGTTTTTGAAGTCCCACCTGAACGATCTTCATCCTGGCGGAGAAGTCCTCATCCAGGCAGCGAGAAGTCTTCATCCAGGCGGCCTCTTCCAACTTCATCAAGGCGGCAAAGTCCTCATTCAAGCGGCGAGAAGTCTTCATCCAGGCGGCCTCTTCAATCTTCATCCAGGCGGCATCTTCTATCTTGATCCCAGCGGCGCGGAGCGGGTTCATCCTGAAGACATCCGACGCAGAGCATCCTCTTCATACGGTTGCTGCCGTACACTGAATCTTCAATGCAAGGTACGCGATTCAAGATGGCATCCCTTGCATTCCTATTGGCTGAAAGATTTGAATCAGCCAATAGAAATTAGTGCTGCTAAAATCCTATTGGCTGTTCAAATCAGCCAATAGGAGTTAAGCAGCTCTCATTCTATTGGCTGATTCATCATCCAATAGATGACTTATTTAGTTAGTTAATTTGGTTGTTGCAATGTGGGGGGCTGGCGGTTTAGGGTTTAATAACTTTATTTAGTTGCGGCGATGTCTGGAAGCGGCGGAATAGGGGTTAATAACTTTAATATAGTGGTGGTGATGTTGGGCTGCTGCGGAATAGGGGTTAATAACTTTAGTATAGTGGCGGCGATATCGGGTGCGGCAGATTAGGGGTTAATACCTTTATGTAGGTGGCGGAAATATCGGGAGCGGCAGATTAGGGGTTAATATCTTTATTTAGGTGGCGGCAATATCGGGAGCGGCAGATTAGGGGTTAATAACTGTAGGCGTCGCCGATGTCGGGGGCAGCAGATTAGGGGTGTTTAGACGTGGGGTTTATGTTAGGGTGTTAGGTTTAAACATTATTTTCTTTTTCCCCATAGACATCAATGGGGCTGCGTTACGGAGCTTTTCTTTCCGCAGTCACAGGTGTTAGACTTTTTTCTGACCCGCTCTCCCCATTGATGTCTATGGGGAAGCGTACATGAGCATGTCAAAGCAGCGCTTGTTTTTGGTGCGGCATGGAGCTTAAAAGCACCATATAACCTACACAAGACGGGTTTTGAAAAACTTGTAATGGTAGCGCTATAGGGGATTAAATAACTCAACTTTTGTTGCATTCGTTAATTTCCCTATAGCACTCAAAACTCGTAATCTAGCTGATTTTTAGTTGATTCTAGAATTTCTCAAACAGTTTGGTCTGACCATGCTATGGTCCTCAGTTCTTTTACATGGCCTACAAAACTCACAGGAGGTACCAATTGGAGACTGAATGACACCTTGTTTACAGACCCCCTAGTGGTCCAATGTATAACTGAAAAAACAGATATGTTTTTTTGATATCAATAAGCCCAGCTACACTTCTGCTGTGAACCATTGGGAGGCATATAAATGTTTCATAAGAGGAGAGCTAATACAAACATCATTGCGTCTTCGCAAACAAAGGAAGGAATATAATGTTTCCCTCACATCTAAACTTTCATGTTTGGAAACTTTACACAAAAGACCCAAAATCTGACCAAATTCAATTAGAATCAACAAAAACTAGTGATTAATTGAATACATATTTAGTAAAATGTGCCCATAAAAGCGTTTTAACCAAACGGCTAGATTACGAGTTTTGCGTTATGAGCAATGCGGTGCTAACAAGCAGTTTTTACTCACCGCTCACTTACATGCAGCGCAGGTATTATGGGTTTTTACAAACCCGGCGTTAAAAGGCAAGAAGTGAGTGTAGAGTAAAATTTTGCTCATTACCGCACTCCAATACCAGCGCTGCTTAAGTCAGCGGTGAGCTGGTCGTACGTGCTCGTGCACGATTTCCCCATATGAATCAACGTCGAGAGCCGGATGAGAAAAAGTCTAACACCTGCATAAATCTCAGTAACGCAGCCCCATTGATTCCTATGGGGAAATTAAATTTATGTCTACACCTAACACCCTAACATGAATCCCGAGTCTAAACACCCCTAATCTTACACTTATTAACCCCTAATCTGCCGCCCCCGACATTGCCAACACCTACATTATATTTATTAACCCCTAATCTGCCGCCCCCAATGTCGCCGCCACCTACCTACACTTATTAACCAACCCCCCCAAATAAAATACTAACTAAAAAAACCTAAGCTCCCCATTGCCCTGGAAAGGGCATTTGGATGGGCATTGCCCTTAAAAGGGCAGTTAGCTCTTTTGCAGCCCAAAGTCCCTAACCTAAAAATAAAACCCACCCAATACACCCTTAAAAAATCTAACACTAACCCCCTGAAGATCAACTTACTGTTCTGAAGATCCGACATCCATCCTCAAGGAAGTGGCAGAAGTCTTCATCCAACCGGGCCGAAGTCCTCAATGAAGCTGGGAGAAGTCTTCATCCAATCCGGGCGAAGTGGTCCTCCAGACGGGAAGAAGTCTTCATCCAGACGGCATCTTCTATCTTCATCCATCAGACGCGGAGCGGCTCCATCTTCAAGACATCCGACGCGGAGCATCCTCTTCATCCGAAGACTAAAGACGAATGAAGGTACCTTTAAGTGATGTCATCCAAGATGGCGTCCCTTAGATTCCGATTGGCTGATAGAATTCTATCAGCCAATCAGAATTAAGGTAGAAAAAAATCCTATTGGCTGATGCAATCAGCCAATAGGATTGAAGTTCAATCCTATTGGCTGATCCAATCAGCCAATAGGATTGAGCTCACATTATATTGGCTGATTGGAACAGCCAATAGAATGCAAGCTCAATCCTATTAGCTGATTGGATCAGCATCAGCCATTAGGATTTTTTCTACCTTAATTCCGATTGGCTGATAGAATTCTATCAGCCAATCAGAATCTAAGGGACGCCATCTTGGATGACGTCACTTAACCCCTTAATGACAAGTGACGTACCAGGTACGTCCTGCAAAAACTTGCAGTTAGTGACAATGGACGTACCTGGTACGTCACTTGTCTAAGAGAGTGCTGGAAGCGATCGCAATCGCTTCCAGCAGCTCTCAGGGTATTGCAGTGATGCCTCGATATTGAGGCATCCTGCAATACCCTTTAGAAACATCCGATGCAGAGAGAGCCACTCTGTGGCCCTCTCTGCACCGGTAGCGATGCGGCCGGTTCGTTGGTGGGTGGGAGCGCAACAGGGAGGCGGGTGGGCGGCCCATCGCTACCCGGCATCCGGCTCCTGTTAGTGCAATGTGCACGCCGGGTGCCGGGAGCGTGCGGGGGCGCGCATGCGCGTGCGCGGGTGCGCGCGCATGCGCGCGATTACCTACCCACACTGACACCAATGAGTGGGAAGAGGGGGGGGGAAAGTAATAATAAATATATGAGGATCTGGGAGGGGGAGGGGGTTGGGGTATTGTGGGGGGCTGCTACACTACAGAAAAAATTAAAATGGAAATAAAAAATAATAAAAAAACCACTTTTTTGGGGGGCAAATTGGGTACTGGCAGACAGCTGCCAGTACCCAAGATGGCGGCAATTAGGTAGGGGAGAGGGTTAGAGAGCTGGGGGGGGGATCATGGAGGTTGGGGCTAAGGCAGGAGTCCATCACAGCTAAAACATTTTATTTTTTTTTATTAAAAAAAAGAAAAACTCCTTTTATTTAGTACTGGCAGACTTTCTGCCAGTACTTAAGATGGCGGGGACAATTGTGGGGTGGGGGAGGGAAGAGAACTGTTTGGGAGGGATCAGGGGGTGGGATGTGTCAGGTGGGAGGCTGATCTCTACCCTAAAGCTAAAATTAACCCTGCAAGCTCCCTACAAGCTACCTAATTTAACCCCTTAACTGCTGGGCATAATTTACGTGTGGTGCGCAGCAGCATTTAGCGGCCTTCTACTTACCAAAAAGCAACCCCAAAGCCATATAAGTCTGCTATTTCTGAACAAAGGGGATCCCAAAGAAGCATTTACAACCATTTGTGCCTTAATTGCAGAAGCTGTTTGTAAATAATTTCAGTGGGAAACCTAAAGTTTGTGACAAAATTTGTGAAAAAGTGAACTTTTTTTTTTATTTGATGACATTTGGCGGTGAAATGGTGGCATGAAATATACCAAAATGGGCCTAGATCAATACTTTGGGTTGTCTTCTAAAAAAAAATATATACATGTCAAGGGATATTCAGGTATTCCTGACAGATATCAGGGTTCCAATGTAACTAGCGCTAATTTTGAAAAAAAGTTGTTTGGAAATAGCAAAGTGCTACTTGTATTTATGGCCCTATAACTTGCAAAAAAAGTAAAGAACATGTAAACATTGGGTATTTCTAAACTCAGGACAAAATTTAGAAACTATTTAGCATAGGTGTTTTTTGGTGATTGTAGATGTGTAACAGATTTTGGGGGTCAAAGTTAGAAAAAGTGTGTTTTTTTCAATTTTTTCCTCATATTTTATATTTTTTTTTATAGGAAATTATAAGATATGATGAAAATAATGGTATCCTTAGAAAGTCCATTTAATGGCGAGAAAAACGGTATATAATATGTGTGGGTACAGTAAATGAGTAAGAGGGAAATTACAGCTAAACACAAACACTGCAGAAATGTAAAAATAGCCATTGTCATTAAGGGTAAGAAAATTGAAAAATGGTCCGGTCATTAAGGGGTTAAAGGATTACTTTCTGTTATAATTTTTAAGCTAAACAACTAACATATTAAAGTTAATAAACATTAATTAAAACCTACTGACCTATATTTTCTCCAAAACAAAGTTTCATAACGTTCTAAAAGTTATATCTTTTATTCGCCGATGATGTCACGTTATCCTGCCCACTATTTTCAGCACTGAGTGTTCAAAATACTTAAACCAATAACTTTGTGTTTAAAGCGCCATTTTGAAACCTAGGTATTGTAAACGGATTGGTACAGAGCAAAGGATACCCACGGAGTGGGTTTGCAAAACAATTAAATTTGCAGACAAGATTTCTGATATACTGTAGAGATATGTTAATGAAATGCTATTGATAAAAAGCGTATTTGGGGTAGTTAGTTAGTAACAGGCATAGAAAATATTTACTTACAATGGCCCTTTAAAGGTACCTTCATTCATCTTTAGTCGTCGGATGAGGAGGATGCTCCGCATTGGATGTCTTGAAGATGGACCCGCTCCACGTCGGATGGATGAAGATAGAAGATGCCGTCTGGATGAAGATTTCTGCCCGTCTGGAGGACCACTTCGCCCGGCTTGCTTGGATGAAGACTTCACCCAGCTTCGTTGAGGACTTCGGCCCGGTTGGATGAAGACTTCTGCCGCTTCCTTGAGGATGGATGTCAGATCTTCAAAACAGTAAGTCGATCTTCAGGGGGTGAGTGTTAGGTTTTAAGAGTGTATTGGGTGGGTTTTATTTTTAGGCTAGGGACTTTGGGCCGCAAAAGAGCTAACTGTCCTTTCAAGGGCAAAGCCCATCCAAATGCCTTTTTCAGGGCAATGGGGAGCTAAGTTTTTTTTGATAGTATTTTATTTGGGGGGTTGGTTGTGTGGATGGTGTGTTTAACTGTTGGGGGGTTGTTTGTATTTTTTTTTACAGGTAAAAGAGCTGATTACTTTGGGGCAATACCCCGCAAAAGGCCCTTTTAAGGGCTATTGGTAGTTTAGTTTAGGCTAGGGATTTTTTATTTTGGGGGGGGGGCTTTTTTTTATTTTGTTAGGGCTATTAGATTAGGTGTAATTAGTTTAAACATCTATAATTTGTTTATTATTTTCTGTAATTTAGTGTTTTTTTTGTACTTTAGCTCATTTAATTTAATTTAGGTAATTGTATTTAATGTAGTTTATTTATTTCATTATAGTGTAGTGTTAGGTGTTATTGTAACTTAGGTTAGGTTTTATTTTACAGGTACTTTTGTATTTATTTTAGCTAGGTAGTTATTAAATAGTTAATAACTATTTAATAACTATTCTAACTAGTTAAAATAAATACAAACTTGCCTGTAAAATAAAAATAAACCCTAAGCTAGATACAATGTGACTATTAGTTATATTGTAGCTAGCTTAGGGTTTATTTTATAGGTAAGTATTTAGTTTTAAATAGGAATAATTTAGGTAATGATAGGAATTTTTAGTTAGATTTATTTTAATTATATTTAAGTTAGGGGGTGTTAGTGTTATGGTTAGACTTAGATTTAGGGGTTAATACATTTAGTATAGTGGCGGCGACATTGGAGGCGGCAGATTAGGGGTTAATAAATGTAGGTAGGTGACGGCAATGTTAGGGACGGCAGATTAGGGGTTAATAATATTTAACTAATGTTTGCGAGGCAGGAGTGCGGCGGTTTAGGGGTTAATATGTTTATTATAGTGGCGGCAACGTTGGTGCGGCAGATTAGGGGTTAATAAGTGTAGGTAGGTGGCGGCGACATTGGGGGCAGCAGATTAGGGGTTAATAAATATAATGTTGGTGGCGGCGATGTTGGGGGCAGCAGATTAGGGGTTCATAAATATAATGTAGTGGCGGCGGTGTCCGAAGCGGCAGATTAGGGGTTAAAAATTTTCTTTTAGTATTTGCGATGCGGGAGGGCCTCGGTTTAGGGGTTAATAGGTAGTTTATGGGTGTTACTGTACTTTTTAGCACTTTAGTTAGGAGTTTTATGTTACGGCATTGTACCATAAAACTCATAACTACTGACTTTTAAATGCGTTAGGACTCTTGACGGGGTAGGGTGTACCGCTCACTTTTTGGCCTCCAAGGACAGACTCGTAATAACGGTGCTATGGAAGTCCCCTAGAAAAAAGACTTTATGAAGTTTACGTAAGTCGTTTTGCGGTAAGGCCAAAGAAGTTTGCAGTACACCTATACCTGCAAGACTCGTAATAGCAGCGGGCGTAAACAAGCAGCGTTAGGACCACTTAACACTGCTTTTTTACCTTAACGCACAACTCGTAATCTAGCCGAATTAAAATTAAAATTCAGAAAAAAACAAGGCAGGATGCTTATTTGCTAGATCGCTTAAAAAGCAGAAATATAAATCCTATATTCGCAATGTAGCAGGATAAGATGGGAAACAAAAATCCACAAATGAAAGTATTGTTAATGCTTTTGCAGACTACTATGCCTCTTTATATAACATTTTCAGTGAAAACCACTCTGATAAACTTGCTTTAAAGGGACAAAAAATGTATTTCATGATTTAGGTAGAACATACAATTGTAAACAACTTTAAAGTTTACTTATTTTTTTAACTTTTATTTATAACCAACAATGGGTACAATTATAAAAGTCACAGGACAATGTGCCACGCCGAGCATAGTGTCACAAAATATAGTGCACAAATTACTAGAAAACAAACACAATCATATAAGTGACAGTAGTATATAGCCTATGCTGATACAATTCCTATCAATATTTTCTATGAGTTAGATAACTTTCAACTGCAAAATATACAATATGTACACATTGTTGGGGTTTTAGTATATTAAAAACACAAACTTAAACAAAAAAACAAGACTAACTAAACTAAACTAAACTAAACTAGTACAGTCTACTTTTAGAGTGGATATCACACAGTAAAAGAAACGTGAAACCATACACTTGTCCAGTGTAGGCTCCTCCATATGATCACAATGGCACGTGAGCCCCTGGGAAAAAAAGAAAAAAAATACATTTTTTGGCTGAAGAAATATAATTTCTCCAATAGCCCCCCTATTGGAAAAATTATATTTATCCTGCCAAAAAAGGTTCCAGTCTACTGTCCAGTTTAATTTTAAAAAAAATCCATTTATATACTTCTATATACCTCTCTACCGCATGTGCAGTAGAGAGGTATAGCCTGCTATATCCCTTTGCACATTTTGTCTATGTGCCTGCTGCTCCGCCCATAACAGAGCCTATACCTTTCCTAATCGCACAATTTTCAGTGTGCGAGTTGGCCATTGCTATGGGCGGGCAGCAGGGGGAGCCCTTTTTTAATTCTTGTGTGTTATCCCTCCCTGCTCTATGTTTTCCCTCCAAATTGTGGATCACAGTGGCAGCGGCAGAAAGAAAAAGGAAGAAGCTGGAGACTGGGCTGACACTGTCAAATAGGACTCTGTTAGGTAGGTTCAAAAGCTGCTGTTACATTTTTTGGCTGAAGAAATATAATTTCTCCAATAGCCCCCCTATTGGAAAAATTATATTTATCCTGCCAAAAAAGGTTCCAGTCTACTGTCCAGTTTAATTTAAGTCCAAATAGGACTCTGTTAGGTAGGTTCAAAAGCTGCTGTTAACATGGGGTTAAGTTAAGTGTCTCCTGCAGTAGTGTTATATTCCATTAAGGTGTTATATTTGCAATTGCATTATATAATTAATTACTTTGTTACTCTAACAGTGTCAGCCATTGCACACAGTAAGAAATCCCCTAGTACGTTATAAATTTTAATTCCAGCGACAAAACATGCAGCATTTTAACAATATAAGACACTGCACTCAAAGGTATTATTGCAGTATATAGGTGCAGAAAGTGATATATCCTACAATATTATAGTGAATATGCCTGCTGCAGTCTACATGCCAGTTGCGTCTCTGCCCTTTCTAACTGTCTTGTGTTTGCATTGCGTATATCAACCCCTACTGTACATAAGCTGTGAGCAAGGGAAGTCCGTTCGGTTTCCAGCTGTATGGGAGAGAGATGAGCTGAAAATCCATCACTGATATCTGTGCCTCTCACTTTTCTGGAGCGTTACAGCTGATGAAACCAGACCCCTGTGAAAAAGCCCTGTCTTATTTATTCAGCGCTTGCTGGAGGAACAACACTGAAAGAAATGGTTTAAGGAGATTTGATTGGGTTTATCTGCTACTTTCTTGAGAGTCATATAAATAAGTTCCCTGTATCTAATTCAGATTTTTTTTTATGGAACTCCAGGAAGAAAGGAGTCTGATCTTAAGGTTTGTTAGCAGGTCTGTCACTTCACGTGTGATAAGCGTCAGCCGTAAAGGACCAGCCCAGGATTCAACCCAACTGCTAGCGTGAAAATTAAAAAACACACGCTAGCACACTGAGAAATATCCAGGACGTGACCCACTCAGGATTGAAGAAAGCATATGTCCTTTTAAGAAGATAAATAAAACTAAGTGAAATTCCTTTAGAAAGTGATAAATAAATGTCCTTTTAAGCAGGATAGCAAACAAACAGACATTCCTTTTAACAGGTCTGGATAAAGCAAATGTCCCTTTAAGCAGGTTAGCAAATAAACAGTGATTCCATCTTGTAGATCTGGATAAAACAAATGACCCTTTAAGCAGGTTAAACAGAGATTCCTTTAGCAGGTTTGGATAAAGCAAATGTCCCTTTAAGCAGGTTAGCAAACAAACAGAGATTCCTTTTAGCAGGTTTGGATAAAGCAAATGTCCCTTTAAGCAGGTTAGCAAACAAACCGAGATTCCTTTTAGCAGGTTTGGATAAAGCAAATGTCCCTTTAAGCAGGTTAGCAAACAAACAGAGATTCCTTTTAGCAGGTTTGAATAAAGCAAATGTCCCTTTAAGCAGGTTAGCAAACAAACAGAGATTCCTTTTAGCAGGTTTGGATAAAGCAAATGTCCCTTTAAGCAGGTTAGCAAACAAACAGAGATTCCTTTTAGCAGGTTTGAATAAAGCAAATGTCCCTTTAAGCAGGTTAATGAACAAACAGAAAGGTCTTCCTCTTATTAGATTTGAATAAAGCAAATGTCCCTTTATGCAGATTAGCAAACAAACAGATATTCCTTTTAGCAGATTTAAATAAAGCAAATGTCCTTTTATGCAGGTTAGAAAACAAACAGATATTCCTTTTAGCAGGTTTGTTTTAGCAAATATCCCCAAAAGCAGGTTTAGCAAACAGACAGAGAATATTCAGGCAAGGCGATTCTGGCAAGGGAGAAGGAGACATAAAAGAATTTACTCACACAGGTCCTGTCCGGAAAGAAGGTAAGAGAAAAAACAAACGAGCGCCAATTCAGATCTCCCGCCGAGATTTGAAGGCAGGGAGACTCTGACGTCAGAGGAGAGCCAGATATACCGTGTGACGTGATACAGAGGGGATCTGTGAGCCGCGGCGACACGGCAATGAGCGGATCCAATTCATGACAGCACCCCCCTCTCAAGGACCCCTCCGGGGGACAGGACCAGGCCTAGCAGGATAAGCTTTGTGAAAGGCCTTAATCAAAGAAGGGGCGTGTATATGCTGGGCTGGTTCCCAAGTCCGTTCCGTGACCGGATAACCCTTCCAATGGATGAGATAGTATAGTTTCTTGCCACGAAGTTTAGAATGCAGAATGTGAGCAATCTCAAACTCAGGCTGTCCCTGTACCAAGAGAGGCGGAGGTTTGGGCAGAGATTTAGAAAATCTATTAGATTTCACCGGTTTCAGGAGAGAAACATGGAAAACAGGGTGAGCTTTGAGAGTCTTGGGAACAGCAACTCGGTATGCAGTAGACCAAACTTGACCCAGTATTCGGAAAGGACCCACATATTGAGGCCCCAATTTGATAGAAGGTTGTTTGAGATGAAGGTGACGAGTAGAAATCCAAACCTTGTCTCCAGGACGAAAATTAGGAGCCTTCTTCCGTCTGCGATCAGCAAAAAACTTGTATCATTTAGAAGCTTTGGAAAGAAGATCACGTATCTTACGCCAATGTCGAGTTAATCTCCGAGCAGTTAGATCAGAAGCAGGATTTTCAGAAGAGGAAGTATACAGAGGAAATGTTCTGGGTTGAAATCCATAAGCTGCAAAAAAGGGAGAAGACTGAAGAGATGAATTGTAACGAGCATTATGGGCCAACTCCGCTAAAGGAAGATAACGAGTCCAATTAGAATGATGATGGTCCACATAATGTCTAAGGTAAGTCTCCAGACATTGGTTTACTCTCTCGGTTTGGCCGTTAGACTGTGGATGATGAGAGGTTGATAAAGAGACTGTAGTGCCAAAATGTTTGCAGAGCCATTTCCAGAACCGAGAAACAAATTGTACCCCTCTATCTGAGACGATGTCCATAGGAAAACCATGTAATCTCACGATATGCAAAAGGAAAAGCTCAGAAAGTCCCTTGGCAGATGGAAGACCAGGCAAAGGAATGAAATGGGCAGACTTCGTAAACCTGTCGACCACCACTAAAATAGTGGTGTTTCCGGCAGAAAGAGGAAGGTCTGTAATAAAATCCATAGATAAATGGGTCCAAGGCTGGTGAGGAATGGGTAAAGGTTGAAGTAAACCAGAAGGGAGTTGACGAGGAGTTTTATTTGTAGCACATTGAGTGCAAACTGAGACATAATCTTTAACATCTTGAGAGAGAGTAGGCCACCAGACATACTGTTTAAGATTCCGAGTCATGTTACTGACGCCAGGATGTCCAGAGAGAGGACTATCATGAGCCCAATGGAGACTCTTTGGACTGAGACGTTCAGGAACAAATAATAAACCGTCAGGAGGTTTAAAGGATGAAGGAAGATCCTTTTGAGCAGACTGTAAGTCCTGTAAACAAGGGGTTGATAATTGAGCTATGACTTCTTGTGGATGAAATATGGTACCAGATTCTGGAGTAGAAGTAGATTGAAACTGCCTGGATAAGGCATCTGCTTTTATATTCTTAGAACCAGGTATATAGGAAAGATTGTAATTAAAACATGAAAAGAATAAAGACCAACGAGCTTGTCTGGAATTCAATCGTTTGGCAGTTTGGAGATAAAGAAGATTTTTATGATCCGTGAGTATGGAAAATGGAAAGGTAGTACCCTCCAACCAATGCCTCCATTCGTCCAGAGCCATCTTGATGGCTAATAATTCTTTATTGCCAACGTCATAATTTAATTCAGAAGAAGTAAATTTCTTGGAAAAGAAACCTACAGGATGAATCCTACCCGTGTCAGGTATTCGTTGGGAAAGAACAGCCCCAGCAGCAACAGAAGAAGCATCCACTTCTAGGATAAATTGAAAATCCGGATTTGGGTGACGGAGTATGGGTGCAGAAGAAAAGGCCTTTTTGAGGGACTCAAAGGCCTTAATAGCCTCTGGGGACCACTCTTTACAATATTGCCCCTTTCTAGTGAGTGACGTGAGGGGAGAAGTAATAGTAGCAAATCCTTTGATAAATTTTCTGTAATAATTGGCGAAGCCAAGAAACCGTTGTAGGGCCTTAAGAGAATCAGGTCTAGGCCAGTCCAAAATGGAAGAAAGTTTATTCGGATCCATTTCAAATCCAGATTCAGATATTATATAACCCAAGAAGGGTATGGATTTTTGATGAAATGAACATTTCTCCAACTTGGCGAATAGATGATTGTCTCGTAACCGTTGCAAAACCTTCCTGACATGGTGTACATGATCTTGATAATTGTGGGAAAAAATTTAAATATCGTCAAGGTAGATAATGAAGAAGGAGTTCAAAAAATCCCGAAAGATCTCATTCACGAAGTGCTGAAAAACAGCAGGGGCATTACACAGCCCAAAGGGCATAACCAGATATTCATAATGCCCAAATCGAGTGTTAAAGGCTGTCTTCCATTCGTCACCTTTGCGCATGCGAATAAGGTTATCAGCACCACGAAGGTCCAGTTTGGTAAATATTGTAGCTCCTTGAAGATAAGTAAACAGTTCAGAAATAAGAGGCAGAGGGTAACTATTCTTGACTGTGATTTGATTCAAACCCCGATAATCAATACAAGGTCGCAGTCCTCCATCCTTTTTTCCCACAAAAAAGAAACCTGCCCCAAGAGGAGAAGAGGAAGGTCGAATAAAACCTCTAGCCAAACTATCTTGGATATATTCCTCTAAGGCAACATTCTCAGGCCTTGAGAGCGGATACGTCTTGCCACGAGGGTAGGTTGCCCCAGGAAGTAGATCAATAGGGCAATCAAAAGTACAATGTGGGGGAAGACGTTCTGCTTCTTTCTTGGAAAAAACATCAAGGAAATCTTGATAAGGTGTGGGTAACGACCCAGAGGTGTCAATAGTGAGAGCAATAGTGAGAGGCACTTTAGTGGGTATTTGAAGACACCTATTTTGACAATATATCCCCAGGAAATGAGTTCGCCTTGAGTCCAGGAGAATACAGGATTATGTAACTGGAGCCAGGGAAGACCCAATATTATGGGAAATTGAGGAGTCGAGATTACGTCAAAACATATTGTCTCTGAATGAAGAATTCCTACAGAAAAGAGAATGGGTCTAGTAGCAAACTGGATAAGTCCGAAACCCAAAGGATCTCCACTAACAGTGGAGACTGGAATAGAATACTCCTTTTTGCTTAATGGAATAGAGTGAGTAGTTACAAATGTGGAATCGATGAAGACTCCTCCAGCACCAGAGTCAATAAGAGCTTGAGTATGAATCCTGTCTCCTCCAATTTGAAGAGTAACCGGAACAAAAAGTTTATTATTGAGGGAATGAGATACTATTTGGCTTAACTTAGCTCCCTGGACAGAAGTTAAGCCCTGGCTTTTACCGGTCTGGTAGGACAATCTTTTAATAAATGTCCTTTAAGGCCACAGTATAAACACAGTCCAAGAGAGCCTCTCCTCAGATGTTCAGTTTCAGTTAATCTAATGGTGCCAATTTCCATTGGTTCAGCCTGATCGGAAGGTGGAGAAGCGGGAGTTAAAGGGTTAGAGATGCGAGGTACCAGACGAAAAGGTCGATTAGAAGCTTTCTGATTTCTCTCTCTTTCTTGTTGGCGTTCGTGGTATCTGGAATCGAGGCAAATACAAAGATTTATCAGAGCTTCTAGAGATTCTGGAAGTTCACGATAGACCAACTCATCTTTGAGACGTTCAGAGAGTCCTTTGCGAAAAGCTGCTCTAAGAGCTCCCTGATTCCAAGTAGTCTCAGAAGCTAGAGTGGGAAATTCAATGGCATATTGAGATACAGGTTGACCACCTTGTCGTAAGTCTAGAAGAGAAGCTTCAGCAGCGGCAGACCTCCCTGGCTTATCGAAGACATTTGAAAAGACAGAGAAGAATGTATCCACATCCTGGAGTATTGGATCATTCTTTTCAAGCAAAGGTGATACCCAGGCTAAGGCTCTACCTTTCATTAAGGATATAAGGAAAGTGATTCTAGAGGAGGGAGTTGCAAAGAGAACCGGACTATTCCGAAAATGAAGGCGACAGTGATTCAAAAAACCCCTACAATCCTCAGGATTCCCATCATATTTGTCCGGAAGAGGTATCCTGGGACTGAGCTGAGCTTGTGTCTGATTGGTAGGATTCGTAGGGGGAGAGGGATCCAAAGGAATAGGATTAGGAGGTATAGGAGCAGCCATATTCTGAAGTAGTAGCATGAGATCCCAATAACTGTCCCTGGTGGGTCACGGCCATGGATAATTCAGTGGGGTCCATTTTTATGGCTCGTTTGTAATGTCAGCCGTAAAGGACCAGCCCAGGATTCAACCCAACTGCTAGCGTGAAAAGTAAAAAACACACGCTAGCACACTGAGAAATATCCAGGACGTGACCCACTCAGGATTGAAGAAAGCAAATGTCCTTTTAAGAAGATAAATAAAACTAAGTGAAATTCCTTTAGCAAGTGATAAATAAATGTCCTTTTAAGCAGGATAGCAAACAAACAGACATTCCTTTTAACAGGTCTGGATAAAGCAAATGTCCCTTTAAGCAGGTTAGCAAATAAACAGTGATTCCATCTTGTAGATCTGGATAAAACAAATGACCCTTTAAGCAGGTTAAACAGAGATTCCTTTAGCAGGTTTGGATAAAGCAAATGTCCCTTTAAGCAGGTTAGCAAACAAACAGAGATTCCTTTTAGCAGGTTTGGATAAAGCAAATGTCCCTTTAAGTAGGTTAGCAAACAAACAGAGATTCCTTTTAGCAGGTTTGAATAAAGCAAATGTCCCTTTAAGCAGGTTAGCAAACAAACAGAGATTCCTTTTAGCAGGTTTGGATAAAGCAAATGTCCCTTTAAGCAGGTTAGCAAACAAACAGAGATTCCTTTTAGCAGGTTTGAATAAAGCAAATGTCCCTTTAAGCAGGTTAGCAAACAAACAGAGATTCCTTTTAGCAGGTTTGGATAAAGCAAATGTCCCTTTAAGCAGGTTAGCAAACAAACAGAGATTCCTTTTAGCAGGTTTGAATAAAGCAAATGTCCCTTTAAGCAGGTTAGCAAACAAACAGAGATTCCTTTTAGCAGGTTTGGATAAAGCAAATGTCCCTTTAAGAAGGTTAGCAAACAAACAGAGATTCCTTTTAGCAGGTTTGAATAAAGCAAATGTCCCTTTAAGCAGGTTAATGAACAAACAGAAAGGTCTTCCTCTTATTAGATTTGAATAAAGCAAATGTCCCTTTATGCAGATTAGCAAACAAACAGATATTCCTTTTAGCAGGTTTAAATAAAGCAAATGTCCTTTTATGCAGGTTAGAAAACAAACAGATATTCCTTTTAGCAGGTTTGTTTTAGCAAATATCCCCAAAAGCAGGTTTAGCAAACAGACAAAGAATATTCAGGCAAGGCGATTCTGGCAAGGGAGAAGGAGACATAAAAGAATTTACTCACACAGGTCCAGTCCGGAAAGAAGGTAAGAGAAAAAACAAACGAGCGCCAATTCAGATCTCCCGCCGAGATTTGAAGGCAGGGAGACTCTGACGTCAGAGGAGAGCCAGATACCGCGTCACGTTGCTAGGCAACGTGACGTGATACACAGGGGATCTGTGAGCCGCGGCGACACGGCAATGAGCGGATCCAATTCATGACAATAAGTTTCTAGTTAGAGGAGGTTGATGGTTTGGCCCAGAACCTAAGAACTGTTCTATAAATAACTGAGGGAAGGAAAATAAAGCAAGACACTTCCAAGCAAATGCATAAAATACTGACAATTGTATGGCAGATTCAGTGGTTGTGCAGGGTATGAAGCAGCGCAGCTGTCAGGGTGCCAGGAATCAGACTGAGACGAGAAGTGCAAAAATAATTACACCTTTATTAATAGCAAAAAATAATAAAAAGTCCACAAGTCAAATAACAAGCCAGGAGCCAAATCGAATAGTCAGAAGAGCCGGAATCAGGAACAAGGAATGCAGCAGAGTCAGGAACAAGCCAGGGATCAGGAACCAGGAAGGACATCAGGCAGCCAGGTAATACACAGGAACTCTCAAAAACAAGTCTGAGACAACGCAAAGGCAAAGTATACTGAACAGAGGCCCTTTAAATAATAAGTGATGACATCACAATTCTGAGACTGCATCCTGTCTCACACGGATGATGCAAAAAATAATAAAAAGTCCACAAGTCAAATAACAAGCCAGGAGTCAAAACCAGAGCTGGTAGTCAGACGAGCCGTGTCAGGAGCCAAATCGAATAGTCAGAAGAGCCGGAATCAGGAACAAGGAAAGCAGCAGAGTCAGGAACAAGCCAGGGATCAGGAACCAGGAAGGACATCAGGCAGCCAGGTAATACACAGGAACTCTCAAAAACAAGTCTGAGACAACGCAAAGGCAAAGCATACTTAACAGAGGCCCTTTAAATAATAAGTGATGACATCACAATTCTGAGACTGCATCCTGTCTCACACGGATGATGCACAACAGTCTGGTCATAAAAGGAAGTGCAAGAAATGAGCAGCATCCCCCACAATGCACCATAGTCAGGAAGAGAGGTGAGTAAAATGGGTGACAGCAGCACATGGCAAACAAAACAGGGGAAAGACCCTGACAGTACCCTCCCCTCAACGACCCCTCCCCCGCGGGAGGGCAAAAGGCTTATTGGGGAAATAGGCATGAAAGGCACGGAGGAGGGCGGGAGCATGAACATCAGAGGAGGGAACCCAAGAATGCTCCTCCGGACCGTAGCCCCTCCAGTGAACCAAATACTGTACACGACCCTTGGACATACGAGAGTCAATAATGCTGCTGACCTCATACTCCTCATGCTTGTCAACAAAGATAGGACGGGGATGAGGCAACACAGTGTTAAACTGATTACAAACCAATGGTTTCAAGAGGGAGACATTGGAGATGCGCATAGCAGGAGGAAGGTCAAGAGTGTAGGCCACAGGATTAACCCGTTGGAGTATTCGAAAAGGACCAACATAACGGGGAGCCAATTTATTGGAAGGCACATGAAGGTTCAAGTTGCGGGAGGACAGCCAAACTCTCTCACCAACCTGGTAGGAAGGTGCAGGCAGATGCCTAGGATCAGCCTTGAACTTTTGGCGCTGCATAGAACGATGAAGGCAATCCTGAATCTGCACCCACGTGGAATGGAGTTGCCGGAGATGCTCCTCCAAAGCCAGAATACCCTGAGACATGAATGAATTGGGCGACAAGGATGGTTGAAACCCATAATTTGCCACGGGGATAACTTGGAGGAAGCATTAATAGCACTATTGCGAGCAAACTCTGCCCAAGGTAACAGTTCAGACAAATTATTGTGGTGATCTGAGACATAGCAACGTAGGAACTGTTTCAGAGCTTGATTAGACCGTTCCGCAGCCCCATTAGATTGAGTGTGATATGCCGAGGAGAAGGAAAGCTGGATCCCCATTTGAGCACAAAAGGAACGCCAAAATCTGGAGACAAACTGGCTACCCCGGTCCGACACTATCTCCTTGGGTAACAAATGTAAACGGAAGACCTCCCGGGCAAAAATTGAAGCAAGCTCCTGAGCGGTAGGCAGCTTCATCAAGGGAATGCAATGTGACATTTTAGAAAAACTGTCAACCACCATAAGGATAACAGTATTGCCATTGGAAACAGGGAGCTCGACAATGAAGTCCATGGAAAGATGTGTCCAAGGATGCTCATCATTAGCAATAGGTTGAAGAAGACCCACAGGAAGATGTTGAGGAGTCTTATTCTGTGCACAAACTGAGCAGGAGGCAACATACGCAGCAACATCAGAACGAAGACCTGGCCACCAGAATTTTCGAGTGACAGACTAAATCATTTGGTTCTTGCCTAGGTGACCTGCGGCTTTAGGATAGTGGTAAGTGTGCAAACGTTTAGTTTGAAGATTCTCAGGAACAAAACACTTACAACTAGGTTTCTCAGGAGGTGCATTGCTTTGTGCAGCCAGGATCTCCTCCCCCAAGAGGGAAGTCAAATTAGTACGTATGGTAGCCAAAATATGGTCAGGAGGTATAACAGGAGTAGGTACAGACTCCTCCTTGGACAGAGGCGAAAATTGTTGAGAGAGGGCATCAGCCCTAACTTTCTTACTACCAGGCAGGTAGGAGACCACATAATTAAACTGAGACAAAAATAGCACCCATCTGGCCTGTCGGGACAACAAACGTTTTGCTTTAGATAGATAAGTTAAATTCTTGTGGTCAGTAAGAATGAGCACTGACACGCTAGTACCCTCGAGAAGATGCCTCCATTCCTTGAGTGCCAAAATTATAGCCAGTAATTCCCTGTCGCCAATTTCATAATTGCACTCCGCTGGAGACAATTTCTTAGAGAAGAAACCACACGGAGGCAAGGAACCGTCAGGCATAGACGTTGAGACAAGAGGGCACCTACTCCAGTCTCAGACACATCAACCTCAAGAACGAAAGGCAGGACAGGGTTAGGATGAGCCAGAACTGGAGCGGCAGCAAAGGCAGTCTTAAGACTATCAAAGGCCTTAATGGCAGTAGGTGACCAATGGAGTGGATCATTCTCTTTATGGGTCATGTCTGTGATAGGTTTGACCAAGGAAGAAAAGTTTTTAATAAACTTTCTATAGTAATTGGCGAACCCAAAAAACGTTGAATAGACCGAAGACCAACTGGGCGAGGCCACTGCAGAACTGCAGATAACTTGTCAGGATCCATGGAGAACCCTGCAACGGAGATAACATAACCTAGGAAGGTTACTTGAGTCTGATGGAACTCACATTTCTCGAGATTACAAAACAGGCCGTTCTCACGTAGTCTCTGAAGAACCCGTGTAACATCAGAACGATGAGACTCAAGTGTGGGTGAGTGTATGAGGATGTCGTCTAAGTACACCACAACACACTGTTGCAACATATCTCATAGGACATCATTAATAAATTCCTGAAAAACAGCAGGAGCATTACATAGGCCAAAGGGCATTACAAGATACTCATAATGCCGCTCCTGGTGTTAAATGCTGTTTTCCATTCGTGGACCTCCTTAATCCTAATGAGATTGTACACTCCTCTCAAATCAAGTTTAGTAAAGACCGTAGCTCCCTTGAGGCGGTCAAAGAGTTCCGTAATGAGCGGAATAGGGTAAGCATTCTTAATAGTAAGACGATTAAGACCCCTATAATCAATACATGGTCTTAACTCGCCACCCTTTTTTCTTCACAAAGAAGAAGCCAGCCCCTGCAGGAGAGCAGGATTTGTGGATGATCCCCCGCGACAGAGCATTGGCAACATATTCCTCCATAGCACAATTCTCTGCAACAGACAGAGGGTACACTCGGCCCCGAGGAGGAATGGCTCCGGGTTGCAGGTCTATGACACAATCATAAAACCGGTGAGGAGGCAACGTACCGGCACGCACCTTGTCAAAAACATCTAGGAACTCTCGCTACTCCTCTGGCAATTGAGATAGCGAAGAAGTGCACAAGACTTTAACTGGTTTCTGAAGACAAGTGGAAATACATTACGGGGACCTCGACAAAATTTCGGACCTGCGCCAGTCGAGACTGGGATTGTGCTTTTGGAGCCAGAGATAACCCAGAACAACTGGAAAATGCGGAGAGTTTATCACCTGGAACTGGAGAGTTTCTAAATGGAGAGCCCCAACAGCCATGGACAACAGAACAATTTCGTGAGTAACGAGTGCGGGCTGAAGGGGCCTGCCATCAATGGCCTCAATAGCAAGCGGAATGGACCGAGGCAAAACAGGAATGGAGTGCTTTGATACAAAAGCACTGTCAATGAAATAGCCCGCAGCACCGGAGTCAACAAGAGCCTGAGTGACTATAGAGGAGTCCAGCCAGGAAAGGACAACCGTGACCAAAGGTTTCTCCTTAAGCGGTTCCGGGGACGAGGATAAACCACCCAAGGTCTTGCCCCGACAGGACCTTAGGTGTGACTGTTTCCCAGCCATGTAGGACAAGACTTCAAAAGGTGGCCCTGTAACCCACAATAGAGGCAGAGCCCCTCCCTCCTCCTAAAGGCCCTCTCTGCCGTGGAGAGACGCGTGAATCCAAACTGCATCGGCTCAGCAGTACTTGGTGACTCGGGACCAGGAGGAATGGGAGGAGAGGGAGGCATGGGTGGGAACGAACACGTAGGAGACAATGGAACAGGAGGCTTCCGCAAGCGCTCTTTGAAAGAGGGCCTCTCTCTGAGTCTGATGTCAATTAGGATCAAAAAAGACACCAATGCCTCGAGATCCTCTGGTAAATCTCTGGCAGCAACTTCATCTTTAATTGCATCAGAGAGCCCATGAAAGAAGGCGGCAACAAGGGCTTTATTGTTCCAACCTACCTCTGCGGCAAGCGTACAGAACTCAATAGCATACTGAGCAACAGATCTTGTACCTTGCTGAATAGACATGAGTCATTTAGCAGCAGAGGAGGAGCAAGCAGGAACATCAAATACCCTTTAAAAGGAGGCCACAAATTCAGGGTAATTTGAAATCACAGGTTTATTAGTCTCCCACAAGGGATTAGCCCAGGCAAGAGCTGTGTCAGAGAGTAACGAGATGAGAAATCCCACCTCAGCTCTGTCAGAGGAAAATGCCTGAGGTAACATCTCAAAGTAAATGCCCACCTGGTTCAAAAACCCTCTACACTGAATAGGATCACCTCCATATCACTGAGATAGAGGTGCAGAACCGGACATGCTCCTGGTAGGCATAGGTGCAGCAGCGGAAACAGGAGCAGCCATAACTTGCGGGGCACTTTGGTGCAAATGTGCAGTGTGAGTCAGCAGGGTTTGCAGGGCTAGTGCAAATTGATCCAAGCAGTGATCCTGTACATCCATCCTGGAAATGATGGCAGGTAAAGGTGGATAATTAGCACCATCAGGATTCATGGCCTTTGCGTAATGTCAGGGTGCCAGGAATCAGACTGAGATGAGAAGTGCAAAAATAATCACACCTTTATTAATAGCAATAAATAATAAAAAGTCCACAAGTCAAATAACAAGCCAGGAGTCAAAACCAGAGCTGGTAGTCAGACGAGCCGAGTCAGAAGCCAAAGCAAATAGTCAGACGTGCCGGAATCAGGAACAAGGAAAACAGCAGAGTCAGGAACTAGCCAGGGATCAGGAACCAGGAAGGACGTCAGGCAGCCAGGTAATACACAGGAACTCTCACAAACAGGTCTGAGACAACGCAAATGCAAAGCATACTGAACAGAGGCCCTTTAAATAATAAGTGATGACATCACAATTCTGAGACTGCATCCTGTCTCACACGGATGATGCACACCAGTCTGGCCATAAAAGGAAGTGCAGGAAATGAGCAGCATCCCCCACAATGCACCATAGTCAGGAAGAGAGGTTAGTAAAATGGCTGCCAACAGCACATGGCAAACAAAACAGGGAAAAGACCCTGACAGCAGCGTGCCTATGAAAACACCAGACAATCTGACAATAATACTCCTAACAAGTAAGGGAATTGAAAGAA
Source organism: Bombina bombina (assembly GCF_027579735.1). NCBI lineage: Eukaryota > Metazoa > Chordata > Amphibia > Anura > Bombinatoridae > Bombina > Bombina bombina. The sequence goes on along the minus strand of NC_069501.1, from coordinate 971,708,422 downwards.
TAAAACAGAGAAGGTTTGGGGTATTAGTGTAGCCATCACACCACTGCTCCATATTACGGAGGTTTGATTTACAGCTGTGACTGTCTAGTGTGGGGGCTGCTGAAGTTCACAGTGTTAGCTTACAATGTCCGGTTACCATATCTGTAATAAATGGTAGACTGTGATCTAACTAAATCACACAAGCTGCTCAAAGTTAAACTATGGACCTGTGTTAACTGTTAATGCTAAGAAGTAGAAATACAAATTGGAGTGTGCAGTTCATTGCAAGTGACTGGTTTCTTTATTTGCTGGCTTAGGCTAAACTGATAAAATCTGCTAGAGGAGTCGTCCTCATTTATAATGTGTCCCTTGTGCTGAAAAGAAATAGCTGTACAGAAAACAATTGTGCAGGCTATACTTTGGTTACATTAAACCTCATCTTGACAGCAATATTACAGTTATATAATTATATTATAATTTTTGAATAATGTAAACTTTAAACTGGACACATATCTTTATAAATTTGTTAATTACTATTTTAAAGTCACACTTCAAAGTATCTCTACTAGTATATGAAGTTTTTGTTGTATGCTTGTGAAAAAACGTTTTTCAATAGTAATCAGTAAGCACCCAGAATTAAATAGCCATTTTAAAATAAGGTAACCCTGCAAATATAAGTGGGAATTGTGTAAAAAAACTAGGCTGATATTTTACCACATAGGTATTTAATACATTTTTGGTGTGATACATTTTGTGATTTTATATATATATATATATATATATATATATATATATATATATATATTAATATATATATATATACATATATTTTTTAATATACACAGTGTGTGTGTGTATGTGTGTATATATATCATGTTCCCAAAGTAGCGACTTTCTCTACTTTGGGAACATGATTGTTCTATATTGTTGATACTGGCAGAACATTTGATAAAGATGTCATAACGACATCGAAACGTTATGGATGTACTTGCTTTTTTGATATGAATTAAAAGTTGTTTTTCACTAAAGACCAGTGAGTGCCTTCTTGCAAACAAGGAATGTGTGTATATATATATATATATATAGATAGATAGATAGATAGATAGATAGATAGATAGATAGATAGATAGATAGATAGTTAAAGTTAAGCCAGCACTGCAACTTCTTGATAAATAGTCCAATTTTATTTAAATTTCCATAAAAAGAGAACAAAAATAAAGTGCAAAAAGCTCTTAAGGTGATAGCTTGTCTAACATGTTTCGGCCGTAGCCTTAATCATCAATCGGTCTATGATTAAGGCTACGGCCGAAAGGTGTTAGACAAGCTATCACCTTAAGAGCTTTTTGCACTTTATTTTTGTTCTCTTTTTATGGAAATTTAAATAAAATTGGACTTTTTATAAAGAAGTTGCAGTGCTGGTTTCACTAAACTTCAGGAAGCCAAGGAAAATCGGTAAATACTGAAGCACTTCTAGCTTGCACACCACCATCTTGCGCCTCCAGAAACATGTTCAGTAACAAACACCATATTACAAATATGCGGGGAAAATGAAGGCAGAACATTTACTGACGCATAAACCCAAAAGCAAAAAACTCAAAGAGGGGAATGGAAGCAGCAAATAAACCATAGCTCCAGAAATGCCCAGAATCTAACACTGATAGCTCCAAGCGCAACTGAAACAATGTTCCCTAGGAACAAATGCGCTCTGCAAAAGTTCCGGGTTTACTGTGTGCAGTGAGTCACTAGCTCCTTAATGAGCATGCGCAAAGCTCCGGGAACTATTATTTGCGAGCTCAGGGACTATACAGGTTAGTGTTTTGAAAGTGAGACCTGAATGATGTCATAGGAGGCGGAGTTCAGGGGCCATTTTCAAACTGAGAACATCGTTGTTCTTTTTAAAATATCAGTGAGACCGTTGTGGGCAGCGTGCTGGGAAACAGGTAGGAGAACTCAAACTAGCTCAAACTAATGATAAATAACAGATTGTTGTGAAGGTTGACTGTCCCTTTAACTTTCTACAAAATAATTTTCCCTTTTGAGCTGAGCACCTTTTTGGGTCTAATATCACTGAGATGCACTGTTCATTATATCACCTGTGATTGGAGGAGGCGGCACTAACTATCTGGTGCAGGAGTGAGAAACAAGCCCTGCACAGGTGCTGAGGATCTTACAGGCAGTGGTGAGCCGACGGGAAGCACAGTACAGCAATCCCCCGAGAGGCTAAGGAGGTAACATTCCGGCTGATGAAGCAACCCTGAGTCACACACGGCTGCGTTGGCAGCCGTTGGGACAAGGTGAGGTATTTAGCTGAAAGAGGCTGGAAGTAAGTTTTACCCTTATCCTGGGGGAATTTTGCCATTAGGGGAGCACAGTGTTCGGCAGTCCCACGCCCTGCTGGTAATTGTATCAGTAACTGTTAGTAGACCTGGCTTGTAGTTCGAGCACCTGCTCATAGGGGTTTTGAATCTGTTTATATACACCGTATATATATATATATATATATATATATATATATATAACTATTTTACATAACTGGTCCGTGAACCCCCATTTGAATAACCCACGAGCCTCCACTGCACTTGTCCAATACGTCAAATTTACATTGAGTTTTCAACACTTTGGGAGCATTAAACAGTTTAATTATGATATAGTTTATGAAATTAAATCAGTCAGAGGAATAACATTTTCCATACAGAATGACAAATCTTTGACACATCATATGCATATAACACAAAAAGCTTGCACAGTACCATAGAGCAGCATTAAGAGCAAGTGTGAATAATACTATAGTTTATTTGGAGCTGATAAATCAGATTAATGGGTCTGTTGTCTAAGTTAATGCAGGAAGCAGTTTTTACATATCTCCAAATGTATTAACCGTGGGAAAACTAGAGAAGCTTACACCAATGTTGCCATGCACCATACTAACACCAAGGGGCTGAAATGAATGTGCATATTCAGAATTAAAAGGGTATTTCTAAAATATTGCCAGTTCAGAAAATATTGACAGTAAAGTAGAAATACATTAGTAATACATACAATCAGTTAGAGGTAGCAGATAGATGGTTCTGCTAAGCTATAAAAGTATAAATGAATAGAGAGTTTTGAATACTGCATTGCATGTATGGCAGACTGATTTTAAAATGTCTTTCCTATCAACGTTGTGTTTCTATATTTAGTACTACCTTATACAGACCGTAGAGTAAAGTATAACATAAACTAACATACGGCTAGATTACGAGTTGTGCGTTAGGCTTAAAAAGCAGCGTTGGCCGGTCCCACAAGTCTTGCAGGTACAGGCTCACTGCTCACTTTTTTGGCCAGACTCAGAAATACCGCAAATCCCCTTACGTCAATTGCGTATCCTATATTTTCAATGGGACTTGCATAGCTCCGGTATTATGAGTCTGACCAAAAGTGAGCGGTAGACCCTCTCCTGTCAAGCCTGGTACCGCATTTTAAAGTCAGTAGTTAAGAGTTTTACACTACAACGCCGTAGCATAAAACTCTTAACTAAAGTGGAAAAAAGTACACTAACACCCATAAACTACCTATTAACCCCTAAAACGAGCCCCCCCCCCACATCGCAAACACTAAAATAAATATTTAACCCCTAATCTGCCGAACCGGACTTCGCCACCACTATAATAAATATAATAACCCCTAATCTGCCATCCCTAACATCGCCGTCACCTACCTACATTTATTAACCCTTAATCTGCCGCCCCGGATGTCGCCGCCACTATATTAAATGTATTAACCCCTAAACCTAAGTCTAACCCTAACCCCCCCTAAGTTAAATATAATGACAATAAATCTAAATAAAATTACTACAATTACCTAAATAATTCCTATTTAAAACTAAATACTTACCTATAAAATAAACCCTAAGCTAGCTACAATATAACTAATAGTTACATTGTAGCTAGCTTAGGGTTTATTTTTATTTTACAGGCAACTTTGTATTTATTTTAACTAGGTAGAATAGTTATTAAATAGTTATAACTATTTAATAACTACCTAATTAAAATAAAGACAAATTTACCTGTAAAATAAAACCTAACCTAAGTTACTATTACACCTAACACTACACTATAATTAAATAAATTAACTAAATTAAATACAATTAATTACAATTAAATAAAATTATCTAAAGTATGGGGGAAAAAACACTAAATTACAGAAAATAATAAAATAATTAGAAGATTTTTAAACTAATTACACCTAATCTAATCCCCCTAACAAAATAAAAAAGCCCCCCAAAATACCCACCACCCACACAACCAACCCTACTCTAAAACCCACCCAATCTTCTGTCTGGCTTGGATGAAGACTTCTGCCCATCTGGAGGACCACTTCTGCCGGTTGGGTGAAGACGTCTCACGGTAGGGTCTTCAAGGGGTTAGTGTTAGGTTTTTTTTAAGGGGAAATTGGTTGGGTTTTAGAGTAGGGTTGGTTGTGTGGGTGGTGGTTTTTAATGTTGAGGGGGGATTTGTACTTTTTTTTTACAGGTAAAAGAGCTGATTGCTTTGGGGCAATTCCCCACAAAAGGCCCTTTTAAGGGCTATTTGTAATTTAGTGTAGGTTAGGCCTTTTTTTATTTTGGGGGCTTTTTTATTTTGTTAGGGGATTAGAGTAGGTGTAATTAGTTTAAAAATCTTGTAATTATTTTATTATTTTTATAATTTAGTGTTTTTTTCCGTACTTTGGATAATTTTATTTAATTGTAATTAATTGTATTTAATTTAGTTAATTTATTTAATTATAGTGTAGTGTTAGGTGTTAGTGTAACTTAGGTTAGGTTTTATTTTACAGGTAAATCTGTCTTTATTTTAACTAGGTAGTTATTAAATAGTTAATAACTATTTAATAACTATTGTACCTAGTTAAAATAAATACAAATTTGCCTGTAAAATAAAAATAAACCCTAAGATAGCTACAATGTAACTATTAGTTATATTGTAGCTATCTTAGGGTTTATTTTATAGGTAAGTATTTAGTTTTAAATAGGAATTATTTAGGTAATTGTAGTAATTTTCTTTAGATTTATTGTAATTATATTTAAGTTAGGGCGGTTAGGGTTATACTTAGGTTTAGGGGTTAATAACTTTATTATAGTGGTGGCGACGTTGTGGGTGGCAGATTAGGGGTTAATAAATGTAGTTAGGTTGCGGCGACATTGGGGGCGGCAGATTAGCGGTTAATAAATATAATGTATGGTTGGGCGATGTTGGGGGTGGCAGATTAAGTGTTAATAAATATAATGTAGGTGTCGGTGATGTTGGGGGCATCAGATTAGGGGTTTATAACTATAATGTAGGTGGCGGCGGTGTCCGGAGCGGCAGATTAGGGGTTAAAAATATAATGCAGGTGTCGGCGATGTCGGGGGCGGCAGATTAGGGGTTAATAAGTGTAAGATTAGGGGTGTTTAGACTCGGGGTTCATGTTAGGGTGTTAGGTGTAGACATAAATGTATTTTCCCCATAGGAATCAATGGGGCTGCGCTAGGAGCTTTACGCTGCTTTTTTGCAGGTGTTAGTTTTTTTTTGGCCGGCTCTCCCCCATTGATTCCTATGGGGAAATCGTGCACGAGCACATTTTACCAGCTCACCGCTAACGTAAGCAGCGCTGGTATTGAGGTGAGATGTGGAGCTAAATTTTGCTCTTCGCTCAATTTTTTGCGGTTAACGCCGGGTTTCTAAAAACCCGTAATACCAGCGTTGTCTGTAAGTGAGCGGTGAGCTTAAACTGCTCGTTAGCGCCGCACCCCTCCTAACTCAAAACTCGTAATCTAAGTGATAGTGAAGAAGACTAAGCCACATATGTGCCATAGTATGAGGTATAAATTACCATATGCAATGTGAAATATACAGCAGCAATTGGAGATAATCAACTGTACTTAGGGTAACTTAAAGGGACATGAAACCCAATTTTTTTTCTCTCATGATTCAGATAGAAAATACAATTTTAAACAACTTTCTAAATTACTTTTATTATCTAATAGGTTTCATTCTCTTGGTATAATTTGTTGAAGAAGCAGCAATGCACTTGTGGTTTCTAACTGAACTCATGGGTGAGCCAATCATAATCGATATATATATTCAGCCACCAATCAACAGCTAGAACCTAGGTTCTCTGCTGCTCTTGAGCTTGCCTAGATACATCTTTCAGCAAAGGATAACAAGAGAAGGAAGCAAATTAAATACAAGAAGTAAATTGGAAAGTTGTTTAAAATTGTATTCTCTATCTGAATCATGAAAGAAAAAAAAATGGGTTTCATGTCTCTTTAACCTAAACAATAGTCTGAAATGTATGTAAACCTATAGAGTCTTTAGACTGACTATCAAGTTTCTACACATAAACAAACTTCAATAGGAGAATTAGCCAGTATGAACTATATAAAAACTTTACTGTTGCTTCACTCAGTAAATTCCAATTATAATAAGAAGCTCAATTAATCACCTTAGCAATCTCCCTAAGGGGGGGGAGGGGAATAAAACCGACGATTCAATTATTGTGTCTCAGATATCTATGTGCCAAAGGGAGTCTACATACAGCCCTGTCAAAACTTTTTATATCACGACCTGCTGTTATCAGTGAAGTCTATGCCTGTTTCAGACATATGTGGGAGTACATACCTTCCGATGCTATTCCTATTTAGACCTCAGTAAGAAAACCAAAGTGAATGTAAAACAAAGATCCTGTTAAAGAGTTGACACATGGCTAGATTTAGAGTTTTGTTGGTAACGACCCGCGTATCTAACGCTGGTTTTTTTTCCCCCGCACCTTTTAAATACCGCTGGTATTTAGAGTTCACAGAAGGGCTGTGTTAGGCTCCAAAAAGGGAGCGTATAGCATATTTACCGCCACTGCAACTCTAAATACCAGCGGTGCTTACGGACGCGGCCAGCTTGAAAAACGTGCTTGTGCACGATTCCCCCATAGGAAACAATGGGGCCGTTTGAGCTGAAAAAAAACCTAACACCTGCAAAAAAGCAGCGTTCAGCTCCTAACGCAGCCCCATTGTTTCCTATGGGGAAACACTTCCTAAGTCTGCACCTAACACCCTAACATGTACCCCGAGTCTAAACACGACTAATCCGCCGCCCCCGCTATTGCTGACCCCTGCATATTATTTTTAACCCCTAATCTGCCGCTCCGTACACCGCCGCAACCTACGTTATCCCTATGTACCCCTAATCTGCTGCCCCTAACACCGCCACCGCCAATCAGATTGAGCTCGCATTCTATTGGCTGTCCGATCAGCCAATAGAATGCGAGCTCAATCTGATTGGCTGATCCAATCAGCCAATCGGATTGAACTTGAATCTGATTGGCTGATTCCATCAGCCAATCAGATTTTTCCTACCTTAATTCCGATTGGCTGATAGAATCCTATCAGCCAATCGGAATTCGAGGGACGCCATCTTGGATGACGTCCCTTAAAGGAACCTTCATTCTGTTTTAGGACGTCGGAAGAAGAGGATGGATCCGCGCTGGAGGTCTTGAAGATGGAGCCGCTCATCATCGGATGGAAGAACATAGAAGATGCGGCTTGGATGAAGATGTTTGCCGGTCTGGATCTGCTCTTCTGCCCGGATAGGATGAAGACTTCTGCCCGAAGATGGAATTCTTTAGCCGCCGCTTGGATCAAGACTTCAGCTGGAGGATGGACGTCACTCTTCAGCCCCCGCTTGGGCTTGGATCAAGACTTCGGAGGCTTGGATCAAGACTTCGGTGGACGGATCGGTTAACCCAGCGTGGTGAAGACAAGGTAGGGAGATCTTCAGGGGCTTAGTGTTAGGTTTATTTAAGGGGGGTTTGGGTTAGATTAGGGGTATGTGGGTGGTGGGTTGTAATGTTGGGGGTGGGTATTGTATGTTTTTTTTTACAGGCAAAAGAGCTGAATTCTTTGGGGCATGCCCCGCAAAGGGCCCTTTTAAGGGCTGGTAAGGTAAAAGAGCTTTTCTATTTTAATTTTAGAATAGGGTAGGGCATTTTTTTTATTTTGGGGGGCTTTGTTATTTTATTAGGGGGCTTAGAGTAGGTGTAATTAGTTTAAAATTGTTGTAATATTTTTCTAATGTTTGTAAATATTTTTTTATTTTTTGTAACTTAGTTCTTTTTTTATTTTTTGTACTTTAGTTAGTTTATTTAATTGTATTTATTTGTAGGTATTGTATTTAATTAATTTATTGATAGTGTAGTGTTAGGTTTAATTGTAGATAATTGTAGGTATTTTATTTAATTAATTTATTGATAGTGTAGTGTTAGGTTTAATTGTAACTCAGGTTAGGATTTATTTTACAGGTAATTTTGTAATTATTTTAACTAGGTAGCTATGAAATAGTTATGAACTATTTAATAGCTATTGTACCTGGTTAAAATAATTACAAAGTTGCCTGTAAAATAAATATTAATCCTAAAATAGCTACAATATAATTATAATTTATATTGTAGCTATATTAGGGTTTATTTTACAGGTAAGTATTTAGCTTTAAATAGGAATAATTTATTTAATAAGAGTTAATTTATTTCGTTAGATTTAAATTATATTTAACTTAGGGGGGTGTTAGGGTTAAGGTTAGACTTAGCTTTAGGGGTTAATGAATTTATTAGAGTAGCGGTGAGGTCCGGTCGGCAGATTAGGGGTTAATACTTGAAGTTAGGTGTCGGCGATGTTAGGGAGGGCAGATTAGGGGTTAATACTATTTATTATAGGGTTATTGAGGTGGGAGTGAGGCGGATAAGGGGTTAATACATTTATTATAGTGGCAGTGAGGTCCGGTCAGCAGATTAGGGGTTAATAATTGTAGGTAGGTGGAGGCGACGTTGGGGGCAGCAAATTAGGGGTTAATAAATATAATATAGGGGTCGGCGGTGTTAGGGGCAGCAGATTAGGGGTTCATAGGGATAACGTAGGTGGCGGCGGTGTGCGGTCAGCAGATTAGGGATTAAAGTTTTTTAATTGAGTGGCGGCGGTGTGGGGGGGGCCTCGGTTTAGGGGTACATAGGTAGTTTATGGGTGTTAGTGTACTTTAGAGCACAGTAGTTAAGAGCTTTATGAACCGGCGTTAGCCCAGAAAGCTCTTAACTCCTGACTTTTTTCTGCGGCTGGAGTTTTGTCGTTAGATTTCTAACGCTCACTTCAGCCAAGACTCTAAATACCCGCGCTAGAAAAATCCCATTAAAAAGATAGGATACGCAAATGGCGTAGGGGGATCTGCGGTATGTAAAAGTCGCGGCTGCAAAGTGAGCGTTAGACCCTTTCCTGACTGACTCTAAATACCAGCGGTAGCCCAAAACCAGCGTTAGGAGCCTAACGCTGGTTTTGACGGCTAACGCCAAACTCTAAATCTAGCCGTTAGTAAATTATCACAGTGGCTGTCTAAAGGTTGGGAGGTTAGCAATATAAAAATAGGGTTTCAGTATATTTACAACATTGTCCAAGCAGCACTGTAACCGCTAGTTAAGGATTAAATTAACTGCAAGTTTAACCCATTTTGTTCTATTAGAAAATACATGAGCTAAGGTGTAACATACATATTATTAAAGTTAAAATGCAGGGTGTACAAATATGAATGCAAATTCTATTTAAATGTAGACACTGGCAATAAAACAATTGAGGAATAGAGAGTAGAAACCGGCTGTGCAATAAAATATTCTGTTGTATTAACACAGGTTTTAGACAGATGGTTCAGCCTCCAATATGTCCATTCAGCCAATACCCCTTCTGAGTCTTAGAGTTTGCACTGAAAATTGCTCAGAGCCATATGAAGGAGAGGGATCACAGCATTGTACCTTTTCATACCAAGGAAGGAAGAGCCTTGCAAAGTGTATTACAGCCGCTTCTGATATATTCCACGAATGCACCATCACAAAATCTCTCAATTTGGGAGTATCTGAGCTAGGATTCCTCCTTGCACACCATGTATTCTCATACTGTTTTTCTAGCAAAATTTGTAAGTGTCCAGAGATCCACTGTGTCAGAGGTATAGAAAAGCGTTGAAGGCATGGTCTCTACTGGTCTACCACAGAGTTATCCAACTCGACACCATTATGCCACGTGGAGTCGGGGAGTGATGGTGAATTTTTAATTCCAGAAATCTCTCCTGCAGTGTTAGGAGTATGCACCAGTAACAAGGCTGGACGCTGGATATTCTGGATCTCTTGATGCAGTGCCAGACAGGACGTAAGCAGGTTACCCAAATGAGGTAAGAGCAAGTCCATCAGCTCTTTAGTAATCGAAGCCATCTTAAAAAGTAAGACTGTTGACTCTTCCACTGTGTCACAAGAAAATTCTTAAATTCGCCTTCCGGGGAAGAGAAGCTGATGATCTCTCTATCCACTGTAGTTTCCGGACACAAAAGCTGTCAAGGGAGATGTGGATGGCAATGAATCTTGGCTGCAAATAGGCTTAACAAACATGAGTTTATCAGAGCTTCAGCATTGTGCTGCCATCTTGTTGCGCCACCCACCGGAATTCCTCTCCAGTTTACTTCTATTATCAAATTTGCTTCATTCTCTTGGTATCATTTGTTGAAGGAGCAGCAATGCACTACTGGTTTCTAACTGAACACATGGGTGAGCCAATGATAATCGATATATATATGCGCAGCCATCATTCAGCAGCTAGAACCTAGATTCTTTGCTGCTCCTGAGCTTACCTAGATAAACCTTTCAGCAAAGGATAACAAGAGAAGAAAGCAAATTAAATAATAGAAGTAAATTGGAAAGTTGTTTAAAATTGTATGCTCTGTCTAAATCATGAATGTCTAATTTTGAACGTACTGTCCCTTTAATTAATATCTCTCTCACATTCATGTCCCTCCCTTATAAGCAGATTTTGATTTCTCGCTAACATTAACTGAGATATTATTAAGTTGCTGTCCAACAGCAAAGCCCCAGGCCCAGATGGCATCACCCCCAAAAGTTAGAATTTATTTAAAGCACAACCTGGACCTCAACTATTTAAATCCATAGACCAATGGGCACAGTTTTCAGAGAATATGCTTTAAGCAGCTAAAACTGTAATACACAAATCAGGTAAACCACAAGATAATATAGGCAGTTATAGACCTATTTCCTTAATCAAAATAGACCTTAAACTATATGCAAAAATACTAGCAATTAGACTTTGCCATTTTTTTACCCACCTTGGTATATACAGCCCAATTGGGGTTTATAGTGGGCCGAGAGGCAAAGGACAACACTACTAGAGTAATTCAACTGCTAGACTATGTGACTAGTAGTAGAGATATTCCTCTTACATTGCTTTCCACAGATGCCAGAAAGACCTTTGACAGGGTGGACTGGCAAGTTATGTGAGCCACCGTGTCTAAATTTGGCTTCCCCCTGAAATGTATAACCAGAATTCAAGCACTATACACTGTCCCCTCAGCTAGAGTTAGAGCTAATGAATCCTTATCGCAAATATTCTCTATCACCAATGGAACTAGACAGGGATTTCCCTTATCTCCCCTAATATTCATTTTTTACTGTAGAAATTTTGGCTTCTTATATACGTGATACACCAGCGATTGAGGGATTGAATATATAAAATATCTCTTAGAAATTACTTCTCTTTGCTGATTACATTATCTTCACCATACAGTCCCCTAATAAATCAATCCCGGTTTTGTTGTAAGCTCTTCAAGATTACAAAAAATTTTGAATTTTTCTGTCAATTTAGATAAGTCCACCCTCCTGAATGTGAATATACCACCTGAAGAGGTTCAAATTATTAAATCAAATACTTCCTTTATAATATCAGATAGACTGTTACCTAGATATCACGCTAACCCCTTCTCTCCCAAACTTACTAAATTTAAATTACACTACTCTTAGTAGTGAAATAAAACAAGTTTTTCAGAGATGACAAACTCAGGGACATCTTTCTTGGTTAGGCCACATCAATACACTCAAGATGATGATCTTGCCCAAGTTCCTTTACTTATTTTAAGTATTACCACTAGATCTCCTTGTGTCATATTTGACCTCTCAACAACTAACTCTTAAACGTATCATGTGGACTAATCATTGACCACAAATCTCTGGAAAGACCTTATATTTAAGCTGTGATGATGGAGGACTGGGTGTTCCCAATTTATTTAATTATAATAGAGCCCACATTTGGCATGAGTAGTTGCATGGAATCATGCCTGTGATTCCAAACCATCGGTTCATTTGGAAGCCTAAATAATTGGTACCTCAAATATTAGTGATATATGTTGGCTCCCCAAGGAATATAGACCCCCACAAGCATATTAAAATCTTCTTGTCTCTAGTATGCTAAGGGTGTGGGATAAATCAATTGGATCTATTGGTGGAATCTCCAGGTCAGTTTCACCTCTAACCCCTCTTTTAAATAATGCTTTCTCAATCTACCACTCTATTATAGCAGTACCTATAATTAATAACAAACCATCCAATTTACCAACATATCTATTGCTCCAAGAGGGTCTTATTAAAAGTCAAGCCAACATAAGAGAAGAAATTGCCACCCATTTGACAAATGGTTTATGTATTTCCAGATCAAACACTTCATTCTATGTAACCTCCATAAATCTCATCTGACGAGAACGTTAACTTATTTTCAAAAACATTGTATCACACCAGCTATGTATCACTGATAAATTATTTATTGAAAGAAACGCTCCCCAAAATTGCTCCTACATATTTATTTAAGTGAGAGACAGAACTCAAAGTCACTTTAGATGAGAAAAAGTGGAGTAAGATATTTTCAAATACTAAAAAATCATCTATATCTAGAGATTTCTAGATAAGATGCGACTAGGAAATGAAATATGTGCCAGTATATCAAATAAGCTGATATACAGAATAAGTCAGATAGACATATATATTTCATTGATTTATACTACTAGTCCCTCATAAAAATGCAACTTTTAAGACATCTTCTAAAATATGATAAATGAAATACTGATGTTTCATATTAAAATAATCAGAAGAAATGGCGCTATGTCGTCCCATCTATATTAAAATTGTGATTGATACTGGAAATTAAAGTATTTGATAAACATTTTTTAAGGTTAGATAATTAAGCTGTTAGCAATGTTGATGGTGAGACTGCATTTATGGTTGTCTGCTGCCCCCTAGGGGATTAAAAATGGTATGACAGCCAAATGGATTGACTACTAGAACACATGCAAATCCAAATGAACCCATGAGAGGGACAAGCTCCGAGGGCCAATGGAAAGACAGCTCCGTTAAGGGCCTATCGTACATCACCAATGATTAGAATAAGAAAAGGGTAGGGTATATCACATGATATAACCTCATGCAAGGAGAGAGAAAAAAAAGTATTTTTGTCTGCTACCTTTTGACTGAAATTTTTGGGACACATTCACTATAAGCAAAACCTGGGACTAACTTCTTGATCCATATTGCAATACCTTTCTTCATATGAGGTGACCTGAATCTACTTGGAAAAGGGAACATTTAACTTGGTTCATGTGGTAATGTATGACTGTTCTATATTTTTAATATTTTAAACAAAAATATTCTAAGACTGTAGTAAGATTGCAGCTATACAGATATATTTTAGGATTTACTTTATTGTAAATAAATAAGAATTTATTTCAGTTAAGATAAATTGGCTGTTTGCATTAATAATATATATAACTTCTGGTGTTTTAATTAGAGTTATATAGAATCATTTGTGGGCTAAGTAGCTTAATTATATTTGTCTGGAAGTTAACAATCCATACCTTGGTATCTCATTGTGGTATTTTAATGCAACTCTGATTTGGGAGATTATTGTGAATAAGATAATTTGTAAAGGTATATTTTTATGATCTTTGTATAGAATATTGTAACATTTTAAGCTTGTATAGTTTGATTCATAATCTGGTTCCTATAAATATAATTCAATGTGTTTATATCTTTAACTAATATAAAGAATTTAAGAATAAAATATTGATTTTAATTGTTTTGTATATGCATTTTCTTGGGGGTTTGTTTTAAAGAATAATTATTAAATAAATTGTATTATAACCCAGCCATATACTGACATATTATTTGGAGGCACTGCTGAGATGATTATTAAATTTATCACATTGATATAATATATTTGTAGTAAATAGAAATTATTTTTTAAAAAAAGGGAAACTTTTTTTAAAAAAAATGAATCTAAAAAAAATATATATACATTTTTTTGTGATTAAATATTTCAAAATTAATACTAATATCTTGAAATATTATTAAAATATTTTTTTTGAAAAATTTATTTAAAAAGTTATTTTTTCATATTTCAAAATTAATATTAATATTTTTTAAAATATTTTTTTTTCTCTTGTTGGTCAAAATTGTATTAGCGTTTTAATTAAACTTAATACTAAGCCAATATAATAATGTCTGTTACTAGTAATGAATCAATTAATTCTATACAGAGTGTTGAAATATGTTCCCCAAAATCACCCGTTAGTCAGGCAGAAATGCTTTAAACAGAAGCCATTTCTCACCTTAAAAATAAATTAAATATTAAGGGAGAAGTAGGCACTTACATTAAGATGCTGAAGACTAAGGCCAAAAATATTGCAAATGATATATGGTACGACAAAAGCGAAATATTTCAAGGGCTGTTAAAATTGGGCCAACCTCAAAAGCGGGGGAAACGCGACAAAATAATTTTAAAAACTTGGGGCCTGCTCCTCTATGTGAATGATGAAATGTACAATAAAATTGAGGTAAAAAATTCACAATTGGAGCAACTGAGTGAAAATTATTCCTTAAGGTTAGATGAGGAAGAGGTAGAACGAGTCCAGGATAAAATTGATAAGTTTGCCCAAAACATGGGCACCTTAGAAAAATATAACCAAAGTTTAGTAGCTCAGATAGAAGATTTGCATAAGGAACTCGTACAAAACCAAAATCGTTAAATGGGCGTATCATCATAATGAAAACCCCTGTATTAGCAATGAAGATATTGCAGATAATTCTAACTCCCTTGAGGAATACATCAGAAATGAACTTCAGAAATTTAGGGAAGAATTTAAACAATGGACTCCTAATTGGGTCATAAATACATTTCTCGAATAGTCATTCACCTCATGTTATAAATTCAGGGAACTGCTATACCTCAGAGGAGGGGGAGGGAAGCTCTAATAGTGAGTCAGAGGGCGGAGCTAGCTACCCAAATAGCCCACATAGTACTAATGTACATAGGGGGTCTCTCCATAGTAAATATAGGGCCGATAGGGGGCACTCCAGCCCCCAAAATAAGGTCTCTAGAAAAGCCCAAGATACGTCTAATAAGGTATATGACACCCCTAAAAAAATTACTTTCTTAAAAGATGCAGTACCTAAATTTTCCAAAAACGGAACCACTTCTAAAATTGACCACTTAGAGGTCTTTGAAAATGCTTTATCTATAATGAATGTTACTAGTGAGCGGTCAAAAATTGAATTTCTGCCCTGGGTATTTGAGGGTAAACATCACAAATTCTTTGCTTCACTAAAAGATATAAATATTAATTCCTGGAATGAAACGCAAAATCAGTGCAAAAAGGAATTTGGGAAATATTGCACCAAAACCGCAGCAAAAATAGCTGTATACAGTTTAAAATGTGGCGCGAATCAAAGCCCTATAGAATTCCTTTCTTTACTAAAAAGTGTGTACAGTATGGCTGAAGACTACCCCATATTTGAAAGCTCAGAATTTGTAAATTTATTTTTCAAAGCATTGCCCGCACATATCAAAATAAATTTAGCTAGAGATTTTTATTAGCACTGCTCATTGGACTGGCTGATCAAAGAGAGTACAAAGTTATACTCTATTCAGCAGTCCGGTGAACAGGGGGTTAAAAAGGAACCATAGGGGGGGGGGGTGTCCGGGCGGCAGCCAAGATGGCAGGCAAAATTCAGAGCTCCTAGCGATATCTACATAATTCGCCGATTATCTCTGGATAGAAGTGGCATCGTTGTTTTATTCTACACTCACAAGCTTCTCCGATTATGCTACAAGTATACTCATCTATTTTGGTGTTGAATATTTCCCCTGGAGTCTTAATCTGGACTGTTGGAAGAACAGGCGGTAGCCTAAAGTGTATCTCCCAACCCTCCTCCGTTTTTTCGGGTACAAGCAGCTCATATATCACTGCTGCAATATAGGAGATACTATAGTGTTGATAAAGCTGCAGTTGCAGAGACAAGATTATTTATAGCTTGAGTAAAACAAAGAAAGTGGAATATCTTTACTACTCCATAATGGGTGCACAAGACTCTCGTACCATACTTAGAGCTCTCCTGCTTGAGCTTGAGAACAAAATAGACGAGAGATTTAACAGCCTCAGCCAAATGCTTAAGTCACGTGACATCACAATGGGAGATAATGCACAGACCTCGGTACCCCTGCTCTCGGAAGCCCAGGAAGAGTTCCAGTGTGATCGGGAGGAATCGCCGGGTCCTTTTTTGGTCTGCTGCATGGTCCCAGCAGCTCTCACAGAGAACAAGTTACTGGCACAGAGCCCTCTAAATGGTGAAGCGGAAAACACCACTACACGACAATCCTCACCCGCTATGTATGCAAAAGAGGCCCATTTGAATTGCCGTGTAGGTGAGACCTTGCCCCTGAGTGATGGGAGGGGAGGTGCGGCTGACTTCCTAGCCCATGGTTTGAGCATGCAGCGGATGGAGGGTCCTATAAATGAGCCTAACGGGATAAGCTACTCTCAGATGATAGTTTGTATATTGGACTTGCAGCATGAGACTTATAGGAAACATCAGAGTGTGAGACAGCCTGATCTGAGTCTCCTATTCACCGAGGATTCTTATTTCATTCCCAGCGTTTTGAGTGGGCAACCATTAACCACCAGTATCCGTAACCTAGCAGGCTGGAATGGCTCCATACTCACTAGATCAGGAGTCGGGTAAACCATACTGCCATACAATAGACAAATATCCCAAGGGAAATTCGATTACAAAGGATGGCAGTCTGTTCATATGTCTTAGTTGACTCTCCCTGTGAGAAATTATTACTTGACTGCTTTTAATTGTTAGCATACATATTCGGTTCCTACATTGTTTGTCCCTGTTAGATGAAAACTGTGTTAAGTATCATAGTATATTCACATATGTATATGTCTATATAACCTATGCTCACATATTTATTTTGGAGTATGCCTCCTTGTACGTTTAACTATAATATATTCTCACGTTATAAAGATGACTAAACTCATTCTCGTTAGAGGCTATTACTACAACAATAAGTGCATTGAACTACTATGTTATTTCTATGTCTCTTTACCACTTACTGGCATCAGATACTGATTTCTCTATATGCGTTTTAAGATCCAGGAGAGGCCACTTCATAAGATAATCTCCTGCATCTCTGTATCATTATAATGGTTAGATCCTAGAGTGACCTCCTAATTATAGGAGAAGTGTATGTTAAAGAACAATACCCTCTCCATCTATTTGTATCTGCATACTATGTTTTGAATAAGTAATATTTTTTTTCAGTGGGTATATAGTAACATAGTAACATAGTAGATGAGGTTGAAAAAAGACCGAAGTCCATTGAGTTCAACCTATACAAATCTAAAATATATAAAAAAAGCTCCAGTTAAACTAAAATAATCCCACTAAAAGGTGACCCATTTAATACTAGCAATCATATCCATGAATTTTGTTTATAGACAGAAATGTATCCAAACAATTTTTAAATGTATCTAGGGTATTGGCATTCACTACCTCCTTTGGTAATGAGTTCCACAATTTTATTGCTCTTATAGCAGGAGATTAAATCTCCTTTCCTCTAACCTTAAATTGTGACCTCTGGTGACAAACAATTTTCATGGAATAAACAGAGCTTCTGCCATCTCTGTATATGGGCCTTGAATATATTTATATAAAGTAATCATGTCACCTCTTAAGCGCCTTTTTTCTAAAGAAAACAGACCCAGTTTGGCTAGCCTCTCCTCATAGCTTAAATTCTCCAATCCCCTTATTAGCTTGGTGGCCTTTCTCTGAACTTTTTCTACTTCTGCAATATCTTTTTTTGCGATCGGTCCCCAGAACTGCACTCCATACTGAAGGTGAGGTCTTACCAGGGCTTTATATAGTGACAGAATTATGCTTTCCTGTCCTGCATTGTGCACCCATCTTTACGGCTAGATTTAGAGTTTGGCGTTAGCCGTCAAAACCAGCGTTAGAGGCTCCTAACGCTGGTTTTGGGCTACCGCTGGTATTTAGAGTCGTGTAGGTAAGGGTCTAAATGCTCACTTTGCAGCCGCGACTTTTCCATACCACAGATCCCCCTACGCCATTTGCGTATCCTATCTTTTCAATGGGATCTTTCTAACGCCGGTATTTAGAGTCTTGGCTGAAGTGAGCGTTAGAAATCTAACGACAAAACTCCAGCCGCAGAAAAAAGTCAGGAGTTAAGAGCTTTCTGGGCTAACGCCGGTTCATAAAGCTCTTAACTACTGTGCTCTAAAGTACACTAACACCCATAAACTACCTATGTACCCCTAAACCGAGGTCCCCCCACATCGACGCCCCTCTAATAAAAAAATTTAACCCCTAATCTGCCGACCGCACACTGCCGCCACCTACGTTATCCCTATGAACCCCTAATCTGCTGCCCCTAACTCCGCCGACACCTACATAATATTTATTAACCCCTAATCTGCCGCCCAAAACGTCGCCTCCACCTACCTACAATTATTAACCCCTAATCTGCCGACCGGACCTCGCCGCTACTCTAATAAATGTATTAACCCCTAAAGCTAAGTCTAACCCTAACACCCCCCTAAGTTAAATATAATTTAAATCTAACAAAATAAATGAACTCTTATTAAATAAATTATTCCTATTTAAAGCTAAATACTTAACTGTAAAATAAACCCTAATATAGCTACAATATAAATTATAATTATATTGTAGCTATTTTAGGACTAATATTTATTTTACAGGCAACTTTGTAATTATTTTAACCAGGTACAATAGCTATTAAATAGTTATTTACTATTTAATAGCTACCTAGTTAAAATAATTTCAAAATTACCTGTAAAATAAATCCTAACCTAAGTTACAATTAAACCTAACACTACACTATCAATAAATTAATTAAATAAAATACCTACAATTATCTACAATTAAACCTAACACTACACTATCAATAAATTAATTAAATACAATACCTACAAATAAATACAATAAAATAAACTAACTAAAGTACAAAAAATAAAAAAGAACTAAGTTACAAAAAATAAAAAAAATATTTACAGACATTAGAAAAATATTATAACAATTTTAAGATAATTACACCTACTCTAAGCCCCTAATAAAATAACAAAGACCCCCAAAATAAAATAATGCCCTACCCTATTCTAAATTTAAAAAGTTCAAAGCTCTTTTACCTTACCAGCCCTTAAAAGGGTCTTTTGCGGGCCATGCCCCAAAGAAAACTGCTCTTTTGCCTGTAAAAAAAAACCATACAATACCCCCCCAACATTACAACCCACCACCCACATACCCCTAATCTAACCTAAACCCCCTTAAATAAACCTAACACTAAGCCCCTGAAGATCTCCCTACCTTGTCTTCACCACACCGGGTTAACCGATCCATCCTGGCTCCGACGTCTTCATCCAAGCCCAAGCGGGGGCTGAAGATGTCCATGATCCGGCTGAAGTCTTGATCCAAGCGGGAGCTGAAGAGGTCCATGATCCGGCTGAAGTCTTGATCCAAGCGGGAGCTGAAGAGGTCCACGATCCGGCTGAAGTCTTCTATCAAGCGGCATCTTCAATCTTCTTTCTTCCGGATCCATGTTCATCCCACCGACGCGGAACATCCATCTTCACCGAAGACTTCCCGACGAATGACGGTTCCTTTAACTTAAGTTAAGTTAACTGCCCAGTCATATCCCTGAGAACATTTAAAAATATATCCCCCTCAGCTGAATTACTAGTTTCATTGGCCCAGTTTATATCAGGGTAGTTAAAATCTCCCATAATTACAGCACTGCTATTAGCAGCCTTACCTATTTAGTAGTTAATTTAATCCAGGTCACTAATGTTGGGGGGCTTGTAGCATGTTCCTAGTAATATTTTTTTTTTAGGATTTTCCCCCCACTCTTTATTTCCACCCACAGGGTCTCTACATTGTCGCCTGTATCAGAAATATCTTCCCTTATTGTAGGTTTAAGGTTAGGTTTAATATACATGCAGATTCCTCCACCCCTTTTATTATTCATGTCCCTCCTAAATAAAGTATACCCCTCTAAGTTAACTGCCCAGTCATGTGAATCATCCCACCAAGTTTCAGTTATACTGATAACATCATAGTCCTCTTCTGCAACTAAGAGCTCCAGCTCCCCCATTTTACCCATCATGCTTCTTGCATTTGTAGCCATACATTTAATTTTCATGTGCTTTTTACTGATACTTGGAGTGCTTTCCTCCATACTTTCTAATGTGACATTTCTTAAGTCATCCCTTCCTTGAGATATGAAAGGAGTGAGAGGTTCACAGACTGACCTCTCTGTTCTATTGTGTTCTAACTGACCCTCCCCCCCTTTGCCTATTTTAAAATATTCTCTAAACGTGCTACTACTCTTTTCCCCAACACACCTGCAGCCATGTCATTCAGATGCAATCGATCCTTACTGTACAAATGGTACCCAAGTGAAAAGTCAACCCAGTGCTCTAAAAAGTCAAACCCCTCATTTTTACACCATGTTTTTAACCATGAATTAACAGACCTTAGCTCCTTCTGCCTTACTGAATTGGCACATGGCACTGGTAATATCTCTGAAAAAATTACTTTGGAGGTCCTTGCTTTAAGCTTGCTACCTAACTCCCTGAAGTCTTTTTTAAGGACTCTCCATCTCCCGCTGATTCCTTCATTAGTACCAATATGTACCATTACTGCAGGATCAGACCCACATCCCTCTATCAATACGCTCCACAATATGCCTAACACGAGCCCCTGGAAGACAGCAAACTGTTCTATTTAAAGGGTCTGGATGACAAATTACCCTATCAACCTTCCTAATAATAGAGTCTCCTACCAAAAAACATCTGCCTCAGGCCCTGACTTGTATGCCCCTCTTCCATGACTGAAGAACTGTTAACTATAGTATGTCCCTCTACCATGTCTGAAGGACTGCCCACCATAGTATGCTCCTCTTCCACAGCTAAAGGACTGTGCACTATACTAGGCAACACAGCCCTCTCTCACACTGCCACCCCTGAACTGATATCCGCAACATCTTCACTTAATCTGGCAAATCTGTTGGGGTGTACCAGCTCAGAACTGGCCTGTCTCTTCCGCTTAACTTTACCTCGCCCTCTGACTGTGACCCAGCTAGATCCTGGCGTCTCCTCAACTGAATCCTCCCCATTCCCACTGCTAGAACCGTTAACAACCAGCTCATTCCTATCCATTTCCCTTTCAAGTGTCTGAATTTCATGCAGTGCTGCAATTCGTTCCTCCAGAACTCCAATATGAGTTTCTAAAGAGACAATATGCTCACACTTGCCACAAACATATAATCCCTGAAGTGGCTGCTCCAGTGATGCAAACATATGGCAAGCTGTACACTGAATGCAATTCTCACACATACTTACTAAAATGTTTAACTTAAAAGTATAAAATAATTATATTTCCCCTTGGTTACTCCAAACCCTTGTTTGCCTAACTACCTGGGTTAGCTAACTATTATACTTAAACAGACAATCTTACTTTAAAAGTGAATCAATGCAGCAGCCCTAAAAGAGCAAGCTCACAGAGTAAGGCCCATATTTATCAAGCTCCATACGGAGCTTGAAGGGCCGTGTTTCTAGCGAGTCTTCAGACTTGCCAGAAACACAAGTTATGAAGCAGCGGTCTAAAGACCGCTGCTCCATAACCCTGTCCGCCTGCTCTGAGCGAAGCGGCAAGAAGTCCTCAACGAAGCCGGGAAAAGTCTTCATCCAAGCAGAAGTGGTGCTCCAGATGGGCAGAAGTCTTCATCCAGACGGCATCTTCTATCTTCATATATCCGGCGAGGAGCGGGTCCATCTTCAAGACATCCGGCACGGAGCATCCTCTTCTTCCGACGACTAAAGACGAATGAAGGTTCCTTTAAATGACATCATCCAAGATGCGTCCCTTTAATTCCGATTGGCTGATAGAATTCTATCAGCCAATCAGAATTAAAGGTGAAAAAATCCTATTGGCTGATGCAATCAGCCAATAGGATTGAGCTTCAATCCTATTGGCTAATCCAATTAGCCAACAGGATTGAGCTTGCATTCTATTGGCTGCTCTAATAAGCCAATAGAATGCAAGCTCAATCCTATTGGCATCGCAAACAATAAAATAAAATTATTAACCCCTAATCTGCCGCTCCCGACATTGCCGCCACTATAATATACATATTAACCCCTAAACGGCCGCACTCCCGCCTCGCAAACACTAGTTAAATATTATTAACCCCTAATCTGCTGTCCCTAACATCGCCGCAACCTACATTACAGTTATTAACCCCTAATCTGCCGCCCCAACGTTGCCGCCACTATACTAAAGTTATTAACCCCTAAACCTAAGTCTAACCCTAACACCCCCTAACTTAAATATAATTAAAATAAATCTAAATAAAAATTCCTATCATTACCTCAATTATTCCTATTTAAAACTAAATACTTACCTATAAAATAAACCCTACGCTAGCTACAATATAACTAATAGTTACATTGTATCTAGTTTAGGGTTTATTTTTATTTTACAGGTACGTTTGTATTTATTTTAACTAGGTAGAATAATTACTAAATAGTTATTAACTATTTACTAACTACCTAGCTAAAATAAATACATATTTACCTGTAAAATAAAACCTAACCTCAGTTACACTAACACCTAACACTACAATTAAATAAATTACCTAAATTAAAAACAATTACCTAAATTACAAAAAAACAAACACTAAATTTTACAAAATAAAAAAAAAGAAATGATCAGATATTTAAACTAATTACACCTAATCTAAAAGCCCTATCAAAATAAAAAAGCCCCTACCCCAAATAAAAAAAACCCTAGCCTACAATAAACTACCAATAGCCCTTAAAAGGGCCTTTTGCGGGGCATTGTCCCAAAGAAATCAGCTCTTTTACCTGTAAAAAAATACAAACACCCCCCAACAGTAAAACCCACCACCCACACAACTAACCCCCCAAAATAAAATCCTAACTAAAAAAACCTAAGCTCCCCATTGCCCTGAAAAGGGCATTTGGATGGGCATTGCCGTTAAAAGGGCATTTAGCTCTATTGCTGCACAAACCCTAATCTAAAACTAAAACCCACCCAATAAACCCTTAAAAAAACATAACACTAACCCCTGAAGATCCACTTACAGTTGTGAAGTCCGGACATCCATCCTAAACGAAGCCAGGAGAAGTCCTCAGCAAAGCGGCAAGAAGTCCTCAACGAAGCCGGGAAAAGTCTTCATCCAAGCAGAAGTGGTCCTCCAGATGGGCAGAAGTCTTCATCCAGACGGCATCTTCTATCTTCATCCATCTGGCGAGGAGCGGGTCCATCTTCAAGACATCCAGCACGGAGCATCCTCTTCTTCCGACGACTAAAGACGAATGAAGGTTCCTTTAAATGACATCATCCAAGATGGCGTCCCTTTAATTCCGATTGGCTGATAGAATTCTATCAGCCAATTGGAATTAAAGGTGAAAAAATCATATTGGCTGATGCAATAAGCCAATAGGATTGAGCTTCAATCCTATTGGCTGATCCAATCAGCCAATAGGAATGAGCTTGCATTCTATTGGCTGCTCTAATCAGCCAATAGAATGCAAGCTCAATCCTATTGGCTGATCGGATCAGCCAGCAGGATTGAAACTCAATCCTATTGGCTGATTGCATCAGCCAATAGGATTTTTTCACCTTTAATTTCCTATTGACTGATAGAATTCTATCAGCCAATCGGAATTAATGGGACGCCATCTTGGATGATGTAATTTAAAGGAACCTTCATTTGTCTTTAGTCGTCGGAAGAAGAGGATGCTCAAAGCCGGATGTTTTGAAGATGGACCCGCTCCTCGCCGGATGGATGAAGATAGAAGATGCCGTCTGGATGAAGACTTCTGCCCATCTGGAGGACCACTTCTGCCGGCTTGGATGAAGACTTCTCCCGGCTTCGTTGAGGACTTCTTGCCGCTTCGCTGAGGACTGTAAGTGGATCTTCGGGGGTTAGTGTTTTTTAAGGGTTTATTGGGTGGATTTAAGTTTTAGATTAGGGTTTGGGCAGCAATAGAGCTAAATGCCCTTTTAAGGGCAATGCCCATCCAAATGACCTTTTCTGGGCAATGGGGAGCTGAGGTTTTTTAGTTAGGATTTTATTTGGGGGGTTGGTTATGTGGGTGGTTTTATTTTAGTTTAGTTAATAACTATTTAGTAACTATTCTACCTAGTTAAAATAAATACAAACTTGCCTGTAAAATAAAAATAAACCCAAAGCTAGATACAATGTAACTATTAGTTATATTGTAGCTAGCTTAGGGTTTATTTTACAGGTAAGTATTTAGTTTTAAAAAGGAATAATTTAGGTAATGATAGGATTTTTTATTTAGATTTATTTCAATTATATTTGTTAGGGGGTGTTAGGGTTAGGGTTAGACTTAGGTTTAGGGGTTAATAAATTTAGTATAGTGGCGGCGACGTTAGGGGCGGCAGATTAGGGGTTAATAAATGTAGGTAGGTGGCGGCGATGTAAGGAGTGGCAGATTAGGGGTTAATAATATTTAACTAGTGTTTGTGAGGTGGGAGTGTGGCGGTTTAGGGGTTAATATGTTTATTATAGTGGCGGCGATGTCCAGAGCGGCAGATTAGGGGTTAATAAGTGTAGGTAGGTTGCGGTGACATTCGGGGTGGGAGATTAGGGGTTAATAAGTATGATGTAAGTGTTGGCGACGTTGGGGGCAGCAGATTAGGGGTTAATAAGTATAATGTAGGTGTCGGCGACATTGGGGGCAGCAGATTAGGGGTTAATAAGTATAATGTAGGTGGCGGCGATGTTGGGGGCAGCAGATTAGGGGTTAATAAGTATAA
This sequence comes from Bombina bombina, assembly GCF_027579735.1. Classification (NCBI taxonomy): domain Eukaryota; kingdom Metazoa; phylum Chordata; class Amphibia; order Anura; family Bombinatoridae; genus Bombina; species Bombina bombina. Next base: position 971,683,384 of record NC_069501.1, on the reverse strand, counting down.
TGTACGTGGCGGCGATGTTGGGGCGGCAGATTAGGGGTTAATAAGTGTAAGATTAGGGGTGTTTAGACTCGGGGTTCATGTTAGGGTATTAAGTGTAAACATAAATTTTGTTTCCCCATAGGAATCAATGGGGCTGCGTTACGGAGCTTTAAGCTGCTTTATTGCAGGTGTTAGGCTTTTTTTCAGCGGCTCTCCCCATTGATGTTTATGGGGAAATCGTGCACGAGCACGTAAAACCAGCTCACCACTGATTTAAGCAGCGCTGGTATTGTAGTGCGGTATGGAGCACAATTTTGCTCTACGCTCACTTTTTGCCTAATAACGCCGGGTTTATGAAAACCTGTAATACCAGTGCTGTAGGAAAGTGAGCGGTGACAATAACATGCAAATTAGCACTGCACCCCTCATAACGCAAAACTCGTAATCTAGCCATTAATTATAGCTTGCTTATTTAGGCCGTATTATGTATGTCAAGCTCCCTCTAATCTCCTCAAAGGAGGTAGTTCTACATACTAGTGTATTTAACCTGTCATTGAGGATATCTATAGCTTTAGCCTAAGGTGAGGGATCTTTACACTACCTGTCATCTGGGTATAGGGCCTGTACCAGGGTGACAGGGTACAAATTCCCAAGCTTTTAGAGAGTTACGTTTTTATACGGCGAGTTCACTAATTAATTGTCTGCCCTCTTATTCTATTTTACTTTATTTTACTATCCGTCTGTCTGATGATGAGCCCAAGAGAGACCTTCTTGATAGCGAGCCTCATGATAATAACAATACCACACCAATAATTGCCTGGACGCGACCCCCCCATCCAACATCCTAACATTTATATCCCTATAGAGACAAATATGAAGACGCTATAGATGTGTCACATATACTGGCTTGCTTACTTCATTCTAAGCAAATTAATGGATGAACGTAACATACCCAGCTTTAGGTCTGGCATTTTGCAAGAGCGGCTTTGGTCCGCTATTCCCCATACAGTTATACTGAAATAATATAAATGTATCCTTTTAAGATTCCTATCTGTTATATCGACTGTATACATGTTCAATTGCAAATTTATCATATTTATGAGTGTCTGACCTTTTCAACATTAGCTATTACATGTAACTTATCCGTGGTAAGAAATTGTACCTCTCAAATAAGATAGTATGTTTTTTGCCTGCGTTAGGTTAGCATAAAAGTATCATCCTATTCGGCATGCACAACTTAATTAAGAGGTACTATCGAAAGACCTGTTTATAAACTTAAAATTTAAGGTATCATTGTCAGTTCTGTGCTGTTCTGGTCTGTGATATCATTGTTAAATATGAAGATACTATGTTTTACAGTGGAGTTCACAAGATTTATGTTATTGATCTATTCTTTTATATGTTTGGCAAAATGTGCAACATACTGATGTAACTTGATTTGAGTTTTGTGACTTATCAATACCTTAATAAAAAATTATTTAAATAAAAAAAAGGAACCACGGCCCAGCCTCAAAATTGTGGCAGAAACTAGGGTGTCACCTAGCCCCCTCAATTTGGTATCTAACAAGAAAACTTATGCGGAAGTGGCCCGAGAAAACAGGCTTTCCCCACAAAGTTTTAACTCTGCCCCTCCCCCATCATGGGCTGAGGTGCAGAGAGAATATACTTAAAATGGGGGGCATACCCAGGTAAATAATTATCCCCAAAGAGATGAAAACCCACAAGGTTATCAGTATCCTCGTAAAAGTAAATACAAAAAGTGGCAAAAATACTCTCAGGGTAACCAGACACCCCAAGTAAATACAGGGAGTGCAGAATTATTAAATCTTGACAAAGCCTGCTGGCGAAACGCGTAGACGTTACCTGCTATTACCTGCTTTCAAAAAATTGGACTAACAACTTTACCTATCCCCTATCGAAGGAAGTAGAGGAAAAGAAAGTTCAAAAAACAAACGGCCGTTTGTACTACAAGTCCAAGATTACCTCTACACGCTGAGACGTGCACACCTGTATCAAGAAGCAGCCGGGGGGAAAAAACGAGATCCTGAATATAGAGGCCAAACTCGCTATAAACCGGCAGAGAAGGAAACCCATACACGCAGGAGCGTGGTCTAGGTTTCTATTCTCGATATCGGAGATACCTACAGTATATAGTATACAGGGAGGAGAGACACAAAAGAAAAAACCGGTAAGAGAGACCGAGATACCATCAGACACAGACGTGTCAGAAGAACCGGTAAGCCCCATCAAAAAATATCAAATTTTTACTAAGTACAGACAACTCTGTTTATACACTATACACCAAAAGACATTGCTACAAAAAGATAACAACTGAAATAACAATCTATTGGACTATGAAATGTAAATTGTTTCCATCTGATACAAAGTAACAATACAAAAGTAGGAAACAATATAATATCTGAGAAATTTCTTACGACTACTTAGCATCAGAATTAAGGTGGAAATTAAAAGATAATTGATTCAAGGTGAAAAAGAAAAACCTAGGTGGAATCTTTTAGAGAAATATACAAAAGTGTTTTTTTGATGCAGTAAATTTTACTTGTTCTTAAACTACAAAGGGAGACGTCCCACAATCAATTCTAAATGTTATATACATGTTTTATATTATTTTAATAAATATATTTTTGATAAAATATATATCAGTTTCCAGAATTTTCTCATTTAGCTTCTAGCGCTCCCAAACTACTATTGATTTTTTGTTATAGTGCAGAATTATTAGGCAAGTTGTATTTTTGAGGATTAATTTTATTATTGAACAACAACCATGTTCTCAATGAACCCAAAAAACTCATTAATATCAAAGCTGAATATTTTTGGAAGTAGTTTTTAGTTTGTTTTTAGTTTTAGCTATTTTAGGGGGATATCTGTGTGTGCAGGTGACTATTACTGTGCATAATTATTAGGCAACTTAACAAAAAACAAATATATACCCATTTCAATTATTTATTTTTACCAGTGAAACCAATATAACATCTCAACATTCACAAATATACATTTCTGACATTCAAAAACAAAACAAAAACAAATCAGTGACCAATATAGCCACCTTTCTTTGCAAGGACACTCAAAAGCCTGCCATCCATGGATTCTGTCAGTGTTTTGATCTGTTCACCATCAAAATTGCGTGCAGCAGCAACCACAGCCTTCCAGACACTGTTCAGAGAGGTGTACTGTTTTCCCTCCTTGTAAATCTCACATTTGATGATGGACCACAGGTTCTCAATGGGGTTCAGATCAGGTGAACAAGGAGGCCATGCCATTAGATTTTCTTCTTTTATACCCTTTCTTGCCAGCCACGCTGTGGAGTACTTGGACACGTGTGATGGAGCATTGTCCTGCATGAAAATCATGTTTTTCTTGAAGGATGCAGACTTCTTCCTGTACCACTGCTTGAAGAAGGTGTCTTCCAGAAACTGGCAGTAGGACTGGGAGTTGAGCTTGACTCCATCCTCAACCCGAAAAGGCCCCACAAGCTCATCTTTGATGATACCAGCCCAAACCAGTACTCCACCTCCACCTTGCTGGCATCTCAGTCAGACTGGAGCTCTCTGCCCTTTACCAATCCAGCCACGGGCCCATCCATCTGGCCCATCAAGACTCACTCTCATTTCATCAGTCCATAAAACCTTAGAAAAATCAGTCTTGAGATATTTCTTGGCCCAGTCTTGACGTTTCAGCTTGTGTGTCTTGTTCAGTGGTGGTCGTCTTTCAGCCTTTCTTACCTTGGCCATGTCTCTGAATATTGCACACCTTGTGCTTTTGGGCACTCCAGTGATGTTGCAGCTCTGAAATATGGCCAAACTGGTGGCAAGTGGCATCTTGGCAGCTGCACGCTTGACTTTTCTCAGTTCATGGGCAGTTATTTTGCGCCTTGGTTTTTCCACACGCTTCTTGCGACCCTGTTGACTATTTTGAATGAAACGCTTGATTGTTCGATGATCACGCTTCAGAAGCTTTGCAATTTTAAGAGTGCTGCATCCCTCTGCAAGATATCTCACTATTTTTTACTTTTCTGAGCCTGTCAAGTCCTTCTTTTGACCCATTTTGCCAAAGGAAAGGAAGTTGCCTAATAATTATGCACACCTGATATAGGGTGTTGATGTCATTAGACCACACCCCCTCTCATTACAGAGATGCACATCACCTAATATGCTTAAGTGGTAGTAGGCTTTCGAGCCTATACAGCTTGGAGTAAGACAACATGCATAAAGAGGATGATGTGGTCAAAATACTCATTTGCCTAATAATTCTGCACTCCCTGTAGTGCTCCCCAAGACATTAACGCTGAACAAGTTGAACCCCAAAGACAACCACATAAAAATAGGAACAATAGTTATGATTCTGAGGGATCCCAAGGATCCAGGAATCAATACCCTGGGATATAAAAAAATCGGTTCATTGGTAAAAATGACTTGTCCGTTCAAGTGGGCCAACTCAGTATGCAAATAAGTCAATTATGTACATTATTTACTAATATGAGTCAAGCTTTGACAGCTCAGAACCCTAATAATCCTTTTTTAGGGGTACAGCCAGTGGCCAGCAGTGGGCCACAGGCACAGTCATAAATACTGCAGTATCACCTGAGAGAGAGGGGAGAGATATACCAAATAAAATGATAAATGACAATAATGGTACTAATCATGTTCTCTCGAGAGTATTGTTTTGAAAGCCCATATGATTGCTGATGCTTTTAGATTTCTCAGCTGTACTAACTCAAATAATTTGCTGTAGTAATCTACTACTATCAGGTAGTGGTTGTCCTCAAAATGAAAAATATCTGTGGCCAGTCTCTGCCATGCCCGTGAAGGAGTGTTCCATGGTGTGAGAGGTTCTTTTGCATTGTTTTTTTGAAATGTCTGGCAGGTTTCACATGTCTTCACAAGTGTCTCAATATCAAGGTCCAAATTAGGCCAGTAAACCACATCCCGTGCTCTGCGCTTACAAAGAGTAATGCCCAAATGTCCCTGGTGAATTTGCTCCAATATTTCTGCCTGCTGTGATTTAGGAATAACAATACGGTCACCCATGAATATGATATCCGTATGAAAGGATAGTTCATTTCTCACAGGCCAGAATCCCTGACTAAAATGTTAACTGTTTGTAGTGCACAGAGTGAACTAAGCATAACTATTGAACTTAAACTCTAACATAAAGCATACACATAACAAACCTCTTCCTTTGCAGTATTCTCTTAACCTTATTTCCACAGATGCAGTACACAGGAACCCTGTCGATCCTATTACAGAGGGATGGACTGGTAAGAATGAAGTTTCTTCTGTATCAGGTAACAGGGCAAATACAGGTAAAACATGGCAAAGCCCACAGATATGTAATAATGCTAATTTTATGTGTGAAATGGTAGAAACTGCAAAAAGATATTATGTATGTGCTGAACTCCAGGATTCAGTATCCAACCCTATCATGGGATTAAATGATACTGGATCTCAGGCAACTATTTTATCCCACAGGTACTACACACAGCTAAATGAACTAACACTCCACAAACCTAAAATAAAAGAATTTGATGATTCACTAATAGGTGTTGGGGGTGACGCTCTCAAAGTCTACGGTACGGCATGGTTAAAACTAAGGCTGGGGAACAGGGTAATAAGACACCCTGTCATTATAGTGGATCTGCCAACTGATCATTTAATAATTGGTAGTGATCTCCTGAAGCGATTAAGCACTATAATTTATTGCATACATAATGTAATTTGGTCACAAGTAAAAAGGCCTATTAATTATGAGCAATCCGGTATATCTCGCACCCGACATAACTGTCACGTAGTGGAAGAGAAGCCAGATGCTGTGGAGATTCATTTCAGGAATAACTCTATACCTGAAATCACTATCCTACAAATAGATGATCAGACTCCTTTAAGTGGCTCTGATGGTAATATTTTTAACATTTCACCTGGAAAGATAGCAAATATATCCTTAGACGTCGATGTATTAACCATATCTCTCAACAAGGGGGATCATAAAATCCCTAAAGGGGGAGGCCACACTCAATACCTCACAGGAATTGAGAGAGTTAAGGATGATCTATTTATCCCTATGCAAGTGCATGACCTTGGTAAAACCAAATATGCTAAATTGAACTTAAAACAGGAAGCTAGATACATAAGCAAAAGCTTATTAGCGCAGATAGCTGAACCTAAAGTGATTAAATATCTTTCTCCCCAACACCACTGTGTCCACGGCCTGGATGACAGGTCTGAAAGCTATAATGTCACAGCTAAATGTTTATTATCTATCTCTATAGGTAATAAATCAGTGAAGCGCCTGTTTTTAGTTTTAAATACTTTCCATAATCAAATATACATTGGCAATGATCTCTTACATAGATATGCCATACAAATAGATTTGATTAACTCTTGCCTCTGGAGCAGGTTAAAGGGGACCCTGAAGTATTTCAGGATGAAAATGCCACCCTGAAGTCAAACCAGCAAATGTCATACCCTGTAAATATGCAGGTGTCTAACGATGTTGTAATCCCTGCTGAGGCTGATAAACTCTTCTTATCCTTACAGGTAAAGAGAGGTCAGAAATTAAAAACTTCTGAAACACTAATTTGCCTCTCCCATAGAATGCAAAATCTGGGTATAACAATAACCCATACTCCTCTGGTAAATATTGGAACTATTCCAATACATGTTATTGTGCATAGCATGACCCCACAGGATATCACCTTATACAGGGGAACTACCATAGGATATGCACTGGAATCAAGTTATTACACTTTTTGATTCCAGAATAATGTAATTGGGCTAATACCTGAAGGATACTTAACTGAAGAACAATTAATAGAACAATCCTTTGCCTCTATGCCAGATGGACTATTTACAATTCAGTCTATTTATCCCTTCAGCTCAGAGGAAGGCATCTGTAAAATTGAAGAAGCCTCTCTAACATTTGATCAGCTGATCAAAGATCAAGAATACCCCAATACCCAGAGTCATGGGGGCAATGTATATTATAATCAAGGGGATCTCACCTCTAGGTTGGAAGAAGCCTATGAAATAGGACAGCCTGAAATCTTTCCAGGATTTCAGCAAATAGTCGAAGAGCAAATATCTTTAGCTAATGGCTGTTCCAGTATTGATGGACACCGACAGCTATGAGATCTCCTGATGGAGTACAAGGATATTTTTTCTAGGGATTCTTATGACTGTGGAACAACAGACTTGCACATTGCAAGAATCCAAACAGATCCCAATGCACCACCTGTCTTTGTTAAACAATACAGACTTCCTTTAGCCTCATATGATTCTCATTTATAAAGTTGTTAATAAACTCTGCAGGTTTGCAACTGTGATTCTTCACAAAGGAAGTCTGGATTATTTGATAGAAGTATCCACATTTGTAACACTTATCCACTGTATGGGCTCTACAAAATTTCCATAGCTATATACAGGACGAGAAAATTATTGTAGAAACGGCCCACCAGCCTTTGCTATATACAAAGTGAGAGAATAAGAGATGGGAATTTGTCTAATAGCCGCATAACAGCTTGGACTCTTTCCTTACAAGGCTGGAATTTAGAAATTCACTACAAGCAGAATAAAAAAAAATCCAGTCACACAGGGGCTTGCTGAGCTCCATGTCTGTACTGCTAAGGATCATGGGGAAGAGTTATTAGAAGACGATTTCCTGGAGGAACAATTGCTTTCCCCATATAAAATATACAATGAGGACAATTGTCAAACATTACCTTGGGTATATGTTGATGGCTGTTCTTACCATGCCACTATTGATAATGAGCGCAGATTAGTCGCCGGCATTTGTATAGCCTGGGCAAGTGGATTCCCAAACATTTCTGTAGGTTTTAACATTGGACCAAGATCCAGTCAAGTTGCAGAACTAACTGCTGTTCTAAAAACCATTGAGATGGATATTGAACACGGTATTCATGAATTTGTGATCATTACTGACTCAAATTACGTGTGTGACAGTTTTGTTGAATACCTGCCAACTTGGAAAATAAATGGCATGCAGAAAACTAACACCAAACCTGTCAAACATGTCAAGTTGTTTGCGATATTGATAATCTAGTGGTGTCCAATGGGTTAACCATACACTGGAAGAAGACCAAGGGTCATTCCAGGGTTCTAGGTCCTGATAAGGAAGGCAATGATCTTGCAGATTCATTGTTAAACAATACAGACTTCCTTTAGCCTCATATGATTCTCTTGCAGAAATCATAAGGAACTTGGAAGATAGAGGTATTATCAGACATGTGCATAGCTCTTATAACAATCCTATTCTAGGTGTTCTTAAGACAAATGGACAATGGTATTTGTGTGCTGGCTTAAGACAGCTAAACAAACGAGTGTAAATGTCTGGCTGGCCCGTGTCATATATTGATCAGTGCCTAGCACAGATGCAGGGATCTAAAATATTCACTGCCATTGATTGTGCACAGGAATATTGGACCATAAAGGCACACGAAGAGGACCAGTATAAGCTTGCATTCTTGTTCCAAAAGGTCCAGTATGCATTCCAGAGACTCCCGTTTGGATACATAAATTCAGGACATGAATTTGCAGTATTCATTCATAAGGCTATGCCTGATGCACTGGAAAGGGGGACCTTATCTTATGTTGATGATGTTCTAATCAAAAGCACAGACTTTGAAAAACACATTACAGAGCTTAAACACGTCCTCAACAAACTTAAAAGGGCAGGTGTCAAATTATCCCTACAAAAAGCTCAATGGTGCCGCTCTTGTGTAAACTTCTTAGGACATGAAGTTACTTCTGAAGGGTTAAATCCTCAGAAGAAAAAGGTGGAAGCTATAATAAATTCTAAAAACCCAACTAACTTAAAGGAATTGAGATCCTTCCTGGGTATGATAAATTATTCTCACAAATGTATTGATAATTATGCAGAATTAGCTAAATCACTACTACTTCTTCTAAAGAAGGATGTGAAATGGCACTGGAGTGAGACTCAAGAGACAGCCATCAGAGAGCTGAAGAGAAAACTCACTCAAGCACCTTGCTTAGTGTACCCTGAAGGGGGTAAACCTTTCTACTTAGAGACAGGTTACACAGATATAAGCATGAGTGCTGTTTTGTACCAAAAGCATGATAATTTAGGCAAAGTCATTGCTTATGCGAGCAAAACTCTATCACCAGTAGAAATAATATTTAGCGATTGTGAAAAAGCCCTCTTATTGTAACATATCCTCATAGTTTACAATGTCTGTTACTATACCTTTAAGGCATGGTTACCAGCAGCCTATAAATAGGCACATCAGACTATCACCTTTGCTTGTTATTTTCCCCGGATGGATTTCTTCTACTTCCGGTTCCACAAGCCTCCTGGATTTCGGACCAGACCGCACCTTGAGCCCAAACCTCTCCTCTCTGCTCCTAAATAACTAAGCTCTTTGTCTGCTTCCTTACAGCCTGCCTCGGTAACTATTTGTGCTTATTTCATAACCTCCGGTCCAGCACTGTCAGCTCCAACACGGCTGTGTGTCGTCACCACCGCTTGCATTATTACAGTCATCCTTTCAGCTCTGATACTGTCTTCCCACTCTTCAGCAACCTCTTCAGTGCTCAATATTTATGAGGATTTCATTGTTTGTATTTTTACTTTATTCTGCTATATAGTTACTTCCTATACAGTACTGCAACTTTCCAACAATATTGTTTTTCACTGTTGCTATTAACCAGAGGTCTCAAGATAACTATTTGGAACTAGGTTTCCGGACTTAGATGTGTTTAGTTACCTGAGACTATTGGTAGATTAAATGCATATAGGAGGTTACTGTGTGACTTCAGAGTATACTACATAGTATCTTCAGTCCCACGATCATTCACTTCAAATAAGCTACACATGTTAAAGGAATTTAACTTTTGTATTCTCATTTATAAAGTTGTTAATAAACTCTGCAGGTTTGCAACTGTGATTCTTCACAAAGGAAGTCTGGATTATTTGATAGAAGTATCCACATTTGTAACACTTATCCACTGTATGGGCTCTACAAAATTTCCATAGCTATATACAGGACGAGAAAATTATTGTAGAAACGGCCCACCAGCCTTTGCTATATACAAAGTGAGAGAATAAGAGATGGGAATTTGTCTAATAGCCGCATAACAGCTTGGACTCTTTCCTTACAAGGCTGGAATTTAGAAATTCACTACAAGCAGAATAAAAAGAATCCAGTCACACAGGGGCTTGCTGAGCTCCATGTCTGTACTGCTAAGGATCATGGGGAAGAGTTATTAGAAGACGATTTCCTGGAGGAACAATTGCTTTCCCCATATAAAATATACAATGAGGACAATTGTCAAACATTACCTTGGGTATATGTTGATGGCTGTTCTTACCATGCCACTATTGATAATGAGCGCAGATTAGTCGCCGGCATTGGTATAACCTGGGCAAGTGGATTCCCAAACATTTCTGTAGGTTTTAACATTGGACCAAGATCCAGTCAAGTTGCAGAACTAACTGCTGTTCTAAAAACCATTGAGATGGATATTGAACACGGTATTCATGAATTTGTGATCATTACTGACTCAAATTACGTGTGTGACAGTTTTGTTGAATACCTGCCAACTTGGAAAATAAATGGCATGCAGAAAACTAACACCAAACCTGTCAAACATGTCAAGTTGTTTGCGATATTGATAATCTAGTGGTGTCCAATGGGTTAACCATACACTGGAAGAAGACCAAGGGTCATTCCAGGGTTCTAGGTCCTGATAAGGAAGGCAATGATCTTGCAGATTCATTAGCCAAACAAGGAGCCATAACTGGAGAACTCCTTAAAGTGAAGGTAAACTTTGGTGAATGAAAGCCCGTTTTTTAAAAATTCTATTAAAAACAGGGGCACTTTCATTCATCAAAGTTTACAAAGCAGCCGTTTTATTAAAAAAAAAAACCTTTTTTTCTTTTCACAGCTAGAGCAGCTTCCCCCACGTATAGATTCTCTATTCACACGTCAGCAATGACTAATTCTGCTTCCTCCAATCACAGATTTCCCCCCAGGGTAGTCATTGCCTGAGGCAATGCTGTGATTGGAGGAAGCAGGATTAGTCATTGCTGACGTGTGAATAGAGGATCTCTATGTGTGTGTAGCTGCTCTAGCTGTGAAAAGAAAAAAATGATTTTTTTTTAACAAAACGGCTGCTTTGTAAACTTTAATGAATGAAAGTGCCCCTGTTTTTAATAGTATTTTTAAAAAACAGGCTTTCATTCACCAAAGTTTACCTTCACTTCAATATCGACCACTTAATGGGTGCAATTCAGGTAGAAGCCACTACCAGAAACCAGGCTAAAGAACAGAGTGAGCCTATCTTGGTACAATGGAATCAGGATTCTCCTAGTGAGGACCTGATCACTAGTCAAAAAGAAGACTCCATTGTAGGCATCTTCTACAAACACATAGAAGATCCTGAAAGCAACCCCATCTCAAAAGATGATTGTATTGACAAGGAAGATCTTAGAATCTTAATGAAGTCCAGATCACCATTCAAGTTACAGGATGGTTTGTTAATTAGAACCTCCAAAATTGGCACCCAGCAATGGGTGGTACCCACCAAGTTCAGAGGTCTCATGCTTCAACAAGCCCATTATGCTCCCACATCTGGTCATCGTGGTGCCAAATTAACGTATGAAATATTGCATGATTACGCCTTTTGGCCACACATGTTGAAAGATGTTCAAACCTACTGTCAAGGTTGTTTAATCTGTTCCTAGTTCCAACCCACTACGCCAACACATAGAGCGCCAATGCAGAAAAGGGGGATGGTAATGCAATGGTCAGATATACAAATTGATTTTATTGGTCCAGTAAATAGGTCATCAAGAGGTAATAAATACATGTTAACAGTGACGTGCCTGTTCACTAAATGGGTAAAATGCATCAGTGCATCTAACAATAGTGCTGAAACATGCACAGCATTGCTCATCAACCATGTATTTTCCAGATTTCGTTTACCCCAGAGAATCAAAAATGTGATAGGGAGACCCAAAAATGGTATGACAGCCAAATGGATTGACTACTAGAACACATGCAAATCCAAATGAACTAATGAGAAGGACAAGCTCCGAGGGCCAATGGAAAGACAGCTCCGTTAAGGGCCTATCGTACATCATCCAATGATTAGAATAAGAAAAGGGTAGGGTATACCACATGATATAACCTCATGCATGGAGAGAGAGAAAAAAAGTATTTTTGTCTGCTAACTTTTGACTGAAAACGTTGCTGCCATTTTTGGGATACAGTCACTATAAGCAAAACCTGGGACTAACTTATTGATCCATATTGCAATACCTTTCTTCATATGAGGTGACCTGAATCTACTTGGAAAAGGGAACATTAAACTTGGTTCATGTGGTGATGTATGACTGTTCTATATTTTTAATATTTTAAACAAAGGAATTCTAAGACTATAGTCAGATTGCAGCTATACAGATATATTTCAGGATTTACCTTATTGTAGATAAATAAGAATTTATTTCAGCTCTGATAAATTGGCTGTTTGCATTAATAATATATATTAATAATATATATAACTTCTGGTGTTTTAATTAGAGTTATATAGAATAATTTGTGGGCTAAGTAGCTTAATTATATTTGTCTGGAAGTTAACAATCCATACCTTGGTATCTCATTGTGGTATTTTAATGCAACTCTGATTTGGGAGATTATTGTGAATAAGGTAATTTGTAAAGGTATATTTTTATGATCTTTGTATAGAATATTGTAACATTTTAAGCTTGTATAGCTTGATTCATAATCTGGTTCCTAAAAACATAATTCAATGTGTTTATAAACTTAACTAATATAAAGAATTTAGGAATAAAATATTGATTTTTTTTTTTTTTTTTTATAAATATTTTTATTGAGGTTTGCCAGGCGATACATAAAAAATAGACATGTTCCATCACAATATGTATACATGAGTACACTCAAAAGAAAGAGCAATACATTAAATCAGTTATGCAATAAACAATGATGAGGTACAATAAATATGGAGCTGTAAGAACCATAGCGCCTTATCTCAGAGCCCTTCAACTGACAGAAGGGCCACTTTTGGACCCCATTAACCATTAGAAAGCTGAAATAAGAGGAAGGTATTTGAAATATAGGGGGCCACTTTTGGGTCCCAATTTGTGGTCGAACCTCTTTTTAAATTTATATAGATGATACAGTCAATATAACACAAACGCATAAGTGAACCTTAGTAACTTGATGTATCATACACCCAAATACTTACGGAAACAACTAGTGAATGCTAATAAATCTATTGATATGTGGGACTAACCATGTTAACCTTGGTAAAATAAATTGTCATCTTAGATAGTCAATAATAACACTGTGGGTTTAGGATTATATTTTGAAGGGTATGTGCTAAGGTCTACTAAGTGGGTAGACAGTTAGTGAAATAACACAACATCCTATCAGTGGTCCCTCTAAACCAGTTACTAACCCTAACAGGTTACCCTGTGGACATTGAGACAAAGATATTGTACTATACAGGGAGGTGATGAACACAAAATAAAGAACAGTGAGCAGAAACAATGCATATAACATACAGGCGCCATAACATGAAACTTGGTTAGCTTATAAAAATTACTGTAGACAAGATGTATATATGTCCATATTTCAGTGGATATTAGGTAGTCATAAGCTATCAAAGGTATCTCAGACATAATGTCTTCATAAGGATAGCCAAAAATTTAACCACTTTCCTCTAGAAGTAAATAGAAAGTGGCTGCCTGTTAACTCAAACTACTGTTATGTCCTCCCCAGGGGTCAGGTTCATCAACCAGGGCTCAGCAATAAGTTCTTGTAGCGACCGGGTGGTCGTATCTGCAGCGTGTTATATTAGCCCTGGGTCTCAGATTACTCTCTTTAGCCCACTCCAACCTTTATTGGCCACCGTGGAAACAGAAGTTGGGGCAGCTGCACTAGAGATACATACCGACCGTAAAAGTCTCTATCGAATCTTGATCTCCTCAGGCCTGAAACTACGTGAGCCATCCAAAATTGACTGCGGATCTCTGTATACTTAACAGGCTTTCTGTACAGACCTACATGATTGCCCGCATTACTCCCCTCATGGGACCAACTGGAGTCACAAACAGATTTTGGCATGGAGCCGATCAGTACGAGCGGCATAGAACTCTGCAGCCTCTGCATTTTCCACTGCATGCTGACTTCTCTCTGTGGCCGCACCAGGATCTCTGCAAGGTCGGGGCTATGGGTTGCTCCGGTATGTGAGGATTGGTGCATAAGTAATGGGCTATAGAGCTCTGGCACCTGATCCGTCTTGACACCGTTCCTCTCTAAACCCTGCAAGCCTGTATCCGCTTCAAATCTGCTGTCTCCTTTATTGTCACGGCCAAACAGCTCACTAGTAGGTGTTCCCTGGGTTAGGGGTTTCGTTCCCTCCGTTATAACTTTGCGCATCTGAAATTCGAACTGATCCAGCAAAGTCTGCAGCGCTTGATATATCTCCGCCATAGCTGGATTCAGTTTTGCTGCTCTCTTTAAAACAATAATAGGTGGCAGGTAGTTCCATATAGTTGTATACACTACGTTTCCATATAGCAAGACAGCTCATACGGCTGTTACTCCTGACATATCAGGACTTAGGGAGGGTAAATGAGGAGTCAGGTCTATTGCTAGGCCTCCGCTGCGCACCTCACTTAAACCGGTCTGCCTGGCTGAAATTCAAAGTCCAAAAACATATGTGTCCGTTCTCTGTATATTAAACTATAAAACCATTACAGTTTAGAGCTTGAGTCATATGCTTGTGAAGCGTTAGGCAACGGTTCCCTCAGCTCCAGAATTCAGCCTACGTGAAAAGCAGCCATCTTGGTCAGTGTTCGGACCCGCCCCTCATAAAATATTGATTTTAATTGTTTCGTATATGCATTTTATTGGGGGTTTGTTTTAAATTGTATTATAACCCGGCCATATACTGACAAAAACAATAATATCAATATATTATCAATATTTAGAGACTTTACTTCCTTAAGTCTGGTTTCAGGCATTGATTCTAAAAGTTTGTGCAGAATTTTAAAATCTACGTTCCTTTAGAGTGCCCCAAATAGTGTCTAAAGATGTCACAGTGTGTTTAAACCTTTCACTTTTTGCATTAATAATATATATAACTTCTGGTTGCTGAACATTATACTGACCTCATGTATATATCCCAAACGTTCTGCATCCTGTGGGCTTGTCACTGGTTAGAGGTATTATTATTATTGGTTATTTGAAGAGCACCAACAGATTCCGCAGTGTTGTAATTCAGCTCTTAAGAAGGTGATCTACGAACAAACAAAGAGAACACTCAGACCTTTTTCTTTTGGTAAAGAGCTAGGGAGTACCCAAGGCCAGAGTGAAACACTGTATTCCATCCTACCAAAAAATCTGATGCCAGAGATTCTTCAAAGAAGAGTACCAGAAGAGAAAGGACAAATAGAAATTTGAATTATTAATTTAATTGTTAGGGGGGAGTTGTTTTATATATACCCCAGAGTCCTTAGAATTGCACTCTCAATGAAGTCAATAAGCTACTAGGGTGCTTGCAAATGAATTCATAAGAATACAAAGAGACATGTGCTCACACACATATACATTTATGTATTTTCACAAAAATATGCATTTTGCAGCAATCACTGTGCTATATTTTCAAATCCCGAGGTACACATGAGAACTACACTAAGGAGAACTAATATCCACACAAAACAGAACAATTGACCCAGCAGATGTTTGAGACTGCTTATATTGACTGCCATCTCCAAAAGTATAATGGACGACATAAAACAATTGAGTAGCATGGACAAGTAGGACCACACTAACTCCCTCTTTTAAGGTTCTGAATAACTCTTCTGTCTAATAACTGAATGCCCTTATGTTTATTTAATTATACTGTGTTCTTCAAACAAACACTGTGCATTAAACACTAGCAACAAATGGTTTACAAAGCATAAATGTGCACATTTGCTATCAATATTAGCCTATTATATTAAAAAGTACAGGTACAAATCCCCAAATCCGGTATTCCAAAATCAAAGCTTATTCTGAAATCCAGACTTTTTAATTAATATTTAAAAAAATAATAAAATTATCTAAAATTCCTTTTTTTTCCCTGACTGTAAGTCACAATCTTCTCTGCCTGTGTCTTTGTTTTCTTTGTTGTTGTTTTTTGTGTTCTAAAATGCAAATAATAGTCTATATGTATTTAACAACAAATATTACCTTTCTGATTACAGTACTGTACTATCTTTCTGATGGTACTAAACTATGCATACAAAAGAACTAAAAATTAAAGGGACACTCAAGTCAAAATTAAACTTTCATGATTCAGATAGAGCAGACAATTTTAAACAACTTTCCAGTTTACTTCCATTAACCCCTTAATGACCGAGGACGTGCAGGGTACGTCCTCAGAAAAAAGGCAGTTAATGCCTGAGAACGTACCCTGCACGTCCTCGGTGTGGAAAGCAGCTGGAAGCGATCCTGCTCGCTTCCAGCTGCTTTCCGGTTATTGCAGTGATGCCTCGATATGGAGGCATCCTGCAATAACCTTAGATGGCCATCCGATGCAGAGAGAGCCACTCTGTGGCCCTCTCTGCACCGGACATCGATGGCCGGTATCGTTGGTGGGTGGGAGCCGGTGTGGGAGGTGGGTGGCGGCCATCGATGGCCCTTGTCATGTGGAGGGGGGCGGGATCGTGGGCGTGCAAGTCCGGGCGCGCGGGGGGGCGCGCGCACGTGCACGAGGGGGCGCGCGCGGGGGCGCGCCGGGGCAGGGACCGGGTGGGGACCGCTGCACTACAGAAAAAAATGTGTCCCAAAATAAAAGTGGGACAAGTAATTTAAAAAAAAAACACCTTATTCGGTATTTAGGTGGTGGGGGTTGGTCGGGGGGGGGGGGGAAATAACAAAAAATAAAAATTAAATAAATATTTGATTGTGCAAAATGGGTACTGGCAGACAGCTGCCAGTACCCAAGATGGCCCCCAATAAGGCAGAGGGGGAGGCTTAGAGAGCTGTTTTGGGGGGGATCAGGGAGGTTGGGGGCTAAGGGGGATCCTAAACACAGCATATGTAAATATGCTTTTTTTTTTTTTCTTTTTTAAAAAAAAAAAATCTTTTATTTTAGTACTGGCAGACTTTCTGCCAGTACTTAAGATGGCGGGGACAATAGTGGGGTGGGGGAGGGAAGGGAGCTGTTTGGGAGGGATCAGGGGGTGGGATGTGTCAGGTGGGAGGCTGAACTCTACACTAAAGCTAAAATTAACCCTGCAAGCTCCCTACACACTACCTAATTAACCCCTTCACTGCTAGCCATAATACACGTGTGATGCGCAGCAGCATTTAGCGTCTTTCTAATTACCAAAAAGCAACGCCAAAGTCATATATGTCTGCTATTTCTGAACAAAGGGCATCCCAGAGAAGCATTTACAACCATTTGTGCCATAATTGCACAAGCTGTTTGTAAATAATTTCAGTGAGAAACCTAAAATTGTGAAAAAATTAACGTTTTTTTTAATTTGATCGCATTTGGCGGTGAAATGGTGGCATGAAATATACCAAAATGGGCCTATATCAATACTTGGGGTTGTCTACTACACTACACTAAAGCTAAAATTAACCCTAGAAGCTCCCTACATGCTCCCTAATTAACCCCTTCACTGCTGGGCATAATACGCGTATTTTGCGCAGGGGCATTTAGCAGCCTTCTAATTACCAAAAAGCAAAGCCAAAGCCATATATGTCTGCTATTTCTGAACAAAGGGGATCCCAGAGAAGCATTTACAACCATTTATGCTATAATTGCATAAGTTGTTTGTAAATAATTTCAGTGAGAAACCTAAAGTTTGTGAAAATATTTGTGAAAAAGTGAAAAAAAATTTTTATTTGATCGCATTTGGCGGTGAAATGGTGGCATGAAATATACCAAAATGGGCCTAGATCAATACTTTGGGATGTCTTCTAAAAAAAAATATATACATGTCAATGGATATTCAGGGATTCCTGAAAGATATTAGTGTTCCAATGTAACTAGCGCTAATTTTGAAAAAAAGTGGTTTGGAAATAGCAAAGTGCTACTTGTATTTATGGCCCTATAACTTGCAAAAAAAGCAAAGAACATGTAAACATTGGATATTTCTAAACTCAGGACAAAATTTAGAAACTATTTAGCATGGGTGTTTTTTGGTGGTTGTAGATGTGTAACAGATTTTGGGGGTCAAAGTTAGAAAAAATGTGTTTTTTTTCCATTTTTTCCTCATATTTTATAATGTTTTTTATAGTAAATTATAAGATATGATGAAAATTATGGTATCTTTTGAAAGTCAATTTAATGGCGAGAAAAACGGTATATAATATGTGTGGGTACAGTAAATGAGTAAGAGGAAAATTACAGCTAAACACAAACACCGCAAAAATGTAAAAATAGCCTTGGTCCCAAACGGACAGAAAATGGAAAAGTGCTGCGGTCATTAAGGGGTTAACAAAATGTGCACAGTCTTTTTATATTTACACTTTTAAAAGTCACCAGCACCTACTGAGCATGTGCAAGAAAGCACAGAATATACGTATATGCATTTGTGATTGGCTGATGGATGTCACATGATACAGGGGGAGTGGAAATAGACATAACTCTGAAATTTGTCAGAAAAAATCTACTACTCATTTGATGTTCAGCTGCTTCTTATATGGTTAAAATATTTTATTTTAAAGCTACAAAAAGCATGATGCAATACAAATTGTGGTTGCTAAAATCTGTTTGGCATTACATATTAAGGCTAGTCAAAATTAAAATTTCATGATTCAGATAGGGCATGCAATTTTAAACAACTTCCCAATTCACTTTTATCTTTAGATTTGCTTTATTCGCTTGGTATTCTTTGTTGAAAGCTAAACCTAGGTAGGTTCATATGCTAATTTCTAAGCCATTGAAGGCCACCTCTAATTTCAAAGCATTTTACAGCTAGAGGCTTTTAGTTCATGTGTGCCATACAGATAACATTGTACTCATGCCGTGGAGTTACTTATGAGGGGGCACTGATTGGCTAAAATGCAAGTCTGTCAAAAGAACTGAAATAAGGGGTCAGACTGCAGAGGCTTAGATACAAGGAAATCACAGAGGTAAAACGTATATTAATATAACTGTGTTAGTTATGAAAAACTGGGGATTCTGGTGATACTTCAATCTCTTTGATGTATGACATTATGTTGTCAAAGCAAAGCCTATGCTATTTGGATAAGATCTGCAATTTTTGGGTTTCATTTATTCCTGATATAGATCATGAAAGGATTAAACAAAGTTTTACTAAGTGTAAAATTTCTATGAGCTGGAAAGTATCGCAGATGAAGCTTATCAATAATTTTTATTTATATCAACTTAAAATCTCTGAATTTTATCCTATAAGGTCTAGTAGTTGTCCTCGTTGTACTAACATTAGAGCGGATTTGCTTCATATGTTTTGGTTATGTCCTAAAATCAGCCAACTATGGTTGAAAATCATATATTGGTTTAATTATCATTTTAAATTGTCTCTCTCATTGACATTACAAGATATTTTTTTGCTAATAGTTATGTTTAATATTATTTTAGATAATTGTAGTTAATTTATTTAATTAATTTATTGATAGTGTAGTGTTAGGTGTATTTGTAACTTAGGTTAGGATTTATTTTACAGGTAATTTTGTAATTATTTTAACTAGGTAGCTATTAAATAGTTATTAACTATTTAATAGCTATTGTACCTAGTTAAAATAAATACAAAGTTGCCTGTAAAATAAAACTAAATCATAAAATAGCTACAATGTAATTATTAATTATATTGTAGCTATCTTAGGGTTTATTTTATAGGTAAGTATTTAGTTTTAAATAGGAATACTTTAGTTATTAATAGTAATATTATTTAGATTTATTTAAATAATAATTAAGTTAGGGGGTGTTAGGGTTAGACTTAGGTTTAGGGGGTAATAAATTTAATATATTGGCGGTGACGTTGGGGGCAGGAGATTAGGGGTTAATAAATTTAATGTAGGTGGCGGTGTTGTAGGGGGGTCAGATTAGGGATTAATAAATTTAATGTAGGTGGCGGCGGGGTCCAGGATCGGCTTTTAGGGAGTTACGGTGCTCCCATACTCAGCGCAAGGCCTGCTATGGCTGCATTTTATGGCGAGGTGAAAATGGAGTAAGATTTCTCTATTTTCGCCACGTAAGGCCTTGCTCTGGATATTGGATACCGATTTACGACGCGGTCCCATGTTAGCCTATGGGAGTAAGAATTGCGGGCGACGGGTGAAATATACAGGCGTAAGTTGTATGCTACGCCGTATATGTGATACCAAACCCGCGCAAAAACCAGCGACGCCGGAGCCAATCTGGAGCCAATCTGGACATTTGTCTTCAGACAACAAAGCTAGTCCAGGTCAAAAAGGTAGTATAAAGTACATTGCTTTGCAGATGTCCTCCGTTAAAGGGATAGTCTACTCCAGATTTTGTATTGTTTAAAAATATAAATAATCCCTTTCCATTCCACAGTTTTGCATAACCAACACAGTTATATTAATATAATTTTTACCGGTTATTACCTTGTATCTAAGCCTATGCAGTCTGCCTCCTTATTTCATTTCTTTTGACAGATTTGCACTTTAGCTAATCAGTGCTGACTAATAAATAACTCCACGGGAGTGAGCACAATGTTATCTATATGGCACACATGAACTAACGCTGTCAAGCTGTGAAAAACTGTCAAAATGGGCTGAGATAAGAGGTGGGCTTCAAGGGCTTAGAAATTAGCATATGAATCATGAAAGACTATAACAATTTTGACTAGACTATCCCTTTAAATCCAATTAGGGACATATATGTAGCAGGAATAGCCTTGAGAAGTCATCAGGGTGCAGTTCAAGTTCTGAGAATTTTTACAATCCTCAATTTTCAGAAAAGGGTCAGAACAAATAATTAACGTATATTGCAAAGTTGTTTCATTATGCGTAACTAGACATTTTGGGGCCTATCTATCAAGCTCCGTACAGAGCTTGATGCCCTGTGTTTCTGGCGAGCCTGCAGGCTTGCCAGAAACACCAGTTATGAAGCAGCGGTCTAAAGACCGCTGCTCCATAACCCTTTCCGCCTGCTCTGATGAGTCGGACAGGAATTGTTGGAATTCAACCCGATCAAGTACGATTGGGTTGATTGACACCCCCCTGCTGGCGGCAGATTGGCCGCAAGTCTGCAGGGGGCGGCATTGCAAGCCCCCTGCAGACTCTTGTGAGCTGCTGGTGCAATACTGAATACGGAGAGCGTATTGCTCTCCGCATTCAGCAATGTCTGTCGGACCTGATCCACACTGTTGGATCAGGTCCGACAGACATATGATAAATAGGCCTCTTTATATGACAATCTCAAGGTGTTTACTGTCCTTTTAACATCAATATATTGTATTTCTACATTTTTTTCTTTTTCTAAGCAGGGTCAGCAAAATATTCCTTCACCAAAATGGGAAATTCCCTTGGCTCCCCATGGATGCTGGGCAGGAACCAAATGTGTGAAAAAGGCTGAATCTTAGTAATAAAGTGATGATCACCTATGGAGAGAGACATGAATGAATGCTGGTTTTTATGCTTGGGATTACATTTCATATTGCTATTTTTGTGGATGGCTGAGATCTTATCTTTTAGGTATTTGAATTTACCTGCATCTAAAACTAGTGTGATGAAGTTGTATATGCAAAAAGAGCTAGTGAGATCTCTTACCATTTAAATACTTCTTTAGGTATATTACCTGAACTTTTGATCATTTGTGAGCTGAGCAGACATCTTGGCAAAGTTGAAGTTAATTCTGCATCATAGCATATTTTTTATGATAGTGTAATTTGTGATTTTGAAGCACTTCAAGTAAAGGAAATTTTGTTTGCCGTATCTATAGCGGCTTGTTATTATTAGGTTAGCAAGAGGTCAATGGCAATTAGCAGGAAGGTTATCACACTAATGGTCAGGTACAGGCAGATAAAGAGACCAGTAGTCATCAACAGGTAGTCATCAAGTAGTCATGCACAGACAGGTTATTAAGTCAGTGATCGCGCACACGCAGGTTATAAGGCAAGTGGTCATGCACAGGCAGGTTATTAAATCAGTGATCTTGCACAAGCAGGTTATCAGGCCAGTGGTCATGCACAGGCAGGTTATTAAATCAGTGATCTTGCACAAGCAGGTTATCAGGCCAGTGGTCATGCACAGGCAGGTTATTAAGTCAGTGATCGCGCACACACAGGTTATCAGACCAGTGGTCATGCACAGGTAGGTTATTAAATCAGTGATCTTGCACAAGCAGGTTATCAGGCAAGTGGTCATGCACAGGCAGGTTATTAAGTCAGTGATTATGCACACGCAGGTTATCATGCCAGTGGTCATGCACAGGCAGGTTATTAAATCAGTGATCTTGCACAAGCAGGTTATCAGGCCAGTGGTCATGCACAGGCAGGTTATTAAGTCAGTGATCATGCACACGCAGGTTATCAGGCCAGTGGTCATGCACAGACAGGTTATCAGGCCAGTGGTTGTGCAAAGGCAGGTTATTAAGTCAGTGATCATGCATATGCAGGTTATCAGGCCAGTGGTCATGCACAGGCAGGTTATTAGGCCAGAGGTCAGGTACAGCAAGCTATCAGGCCAGTGGTCAGATAACAGCAGTTTACCAGGCCACTGTTTAGGTACAGGCAGGTTATCAGGCCGGTGGTCTTGCAAAAGCAGGATTTTAGCTCAACAGTCATACTCAGGCTAGTTACAAGTCTAGTGGTCATGCACAGACCAGTGGTCATTCATAGGCAGGATATCAGGCCAGTGATTAGATATTGGCAGTTTGCCAGGACAATGGTCAGGTGCAGGCAGGTTATCAGGTGAGAAGTCAGGCACAGGCAGATAATTAGGTGTGAAGTCAGGTACCGGCAGCTTAACAGGTGAGTAGTCAGGTACAAGCAGGTTATTAGGTCATTATTCAGGTACAGGCAGGTTATCAGACCAGTAGTCAGGTACAGGCAGTTTATCAGGTGAGTAGTCAGGTGCAGGCAGGTTATCTGGTGCGTAGTCAGGTACAGGCAGGTTATTAGGTCAGTAGTTAGGTACAGGCAGGTTAGCAGGTCAGTAGTCAGATACAGGCAGGTTATTAGGTCAGTAGTCAGGTACAGGCAGGTTATTAGGTCAGTTGTCAAGTACAGGCAGGTGATCAGACTAGTAGTCAGGTACAGGAAGGTTATCATGACGATGGTTAGATAAAGGCAGGTTATGAGGCCAGTGGCCAAGTTTAGGCTGTCTACTAGGCCTGTGGTTAAGAATAGGCAGATTGTCAGGTCCAGGCAGGTTATCAGCCCATTGGTTAAGTACAAAAAAGCTATCAGACCAGGTACAAGCATGTTATGAAAATAATATCTGGCCAGTGGTCAGGCACATGCAGGTTATCAGGCAAGTGGTTATGTAATAGCAGTTTACCAAACCAGTGAAAAGGTACTGGCAAATTATCATGCCAGTGGTTAGGTATAGGCACTTTGAGATAATTAAGTTGCTTTCATGTTGCAGTTGCACTTAGGCACAAAAAGGTTAGCTATCACTGATCTAGGTCCATATAAAATGCAGGAAAGTGTGTTTGGCAAAATAAGCAGGAACTGTATTATATGACATTTTCAAGCTCAGTCTTTTTATTTTTTATTTATCTCTTTTTTTCTCTTCTTTTGTTAAATGAAAGATCAAATATATTTAGCGATAACAAGGGGGAAAGAGGAGGTAAAAAAGTAAGGCATGTAGAAACTTTTCCATATTCCAAAAAACGGTGACAGATTATAACAACAAAATAAGCTATAGACTAAAATAATATGGGAGTTAACAATGGTAAACGTGAGAAACTTTGAGTATGTTAGGCTAATTGGGCCGAATTATCTATAAGTGTAGAAGATCTATGATTAATAAGTAGCTATGTTGTGTAATTTAGGTTGTCCAGTGGTGGGGGGGAAATCCACATCAATGGGAACAGGTAATATCAGGAAAGGGCAAGTTACCTGGCCCAATCAATTTACGTTTTAGCATGGCACCAGAGATCAAGCATAAGCTCATGGGTGTCTATCTTGCCAATTCTCATATAATGATATCTTTCCAGGTTCAATAAATAGTCCAAGAAATATACAAAAATGGATAAACTTTCTATAGATTGCAGGCTGCAATATGGTAAAGAAAGGTACTCCCCTCTTAGGGTGAACTGCTGCCATCCAACTGTCTCCAGGGTGCATACTCTTCTTTTGACAATATGGAAGAATTCACAATAGTGTAGTCTGCTAACCCAAAAAGGACACCAAATGGAAAATACTCACAGAGTGCAGATGTGAAACGAGTGTCTTCTTTATTAAAAACTCAAACATAAAGCTGTACACTGTTTTTTTTTTTTTAAAAGAAGCCGATTGTTTCACATCTGCACTCTGTATTTTCCATTTGGTGTCATTTTTGTCTAAGCAGACTACACTATTGTGGATTCTTCCATAGTGTCAAAAGAAAAGTATGCACCCTTAATAAAGATTCCACTTGTGTTATCCATTCTTTGTGTGTTGGCACCTAAGGAGCCTTCCACCTTCGTGGAATAAGAGATATTGCACTGTTGAGTATAATGATTAATAGAGCTTTTTAGTTTGGCCTTTATTTAGGGTAGAGTAAAATGTAAAGATTTCTGGTACAGCAGGCTCTACAATATCAAGAACCTTGGTCATCAGGTAAATTGCTTCTGTTCATTAGGACTGCAGTTTGGAGCAAGTCTGCTAGACAGGAAGAACAGGGGCCTCTTCCCCATACCCCCTCCAAACATTTTCTATTTGCATGTTTGTAAATTTGTTTGATTCTCGCAAGAGTCAGATACCAATGAGACAGGAATTTGTCATTTACTTCCTGAATGTAGGCTGATATTGATGATTGTTTGAGTAACTTAAACATGTTCTGCCAAGCCATAAGGTCTATATTTGTCTCTAGGTTTATTTTCCATCTACGAGTAAAGCTGGTAGAGACCTTATACCCTGCAGTTGAAGTAATTTATAAATAATGGCGATAGCATGCAGAGGTGGAGTAGATAATGCCCAGAAGTATTTTAAATAGATATTCCCAATTATTTATATATATATATATATATATATATATATATATATATATATATACTTATATATAATGTTATATATATAAATATTTATTTAAGAATAAAACATTTTCTATGTGAAGAACATTGGAATGTCAGGTTTAGCATACTTGAATAAACGAGGTAGGGTTAGCATAAGTATGGGTGTTAGATTTTTTTTGCAGTTTTCATTTTCCATTCATGTCTATGGGAGAATACGTTGACATGTCACGATATTCAAAGTTCCACTTTTTGTGTGCAAAAAGTCTCCGTCTAGCAAAGTTAGCGTGTGAGTCTTGATAAAGGCCTAGAGAGGCCGAAATGCGTAGCCCTTGTACTGGTAAGTCTGATTCTATTGGAGCACCCTTTTGTAAACTTATTACACATTGTACCAATTTCTTTTTTCCACAGGTACCCCACATTGTTATTTTTACTTTTGCATTTTTATTGTTTCATATTCATATTCCCCACCATGGTTGGCTCTCCTATTTTGTGAGCTGAATCCCCTGCTCTAAAGGCATAAGAATACTATCTATCCTCAGGAATTTTCATCACTTTGGAGTTTATTGTTTGTGCATCATTTGGAGTTTTTGTACAAATGCAGTGAACACTGTCATTTTGTTTTTCTCACTACCTTTTTTTCACAATTTGGACTACATTTTGTGACATTTTTTTGGACACATTTTTTGGACACATTTTAAAGAATTTGAGTTTTGATTATATCACTCTTCTAGGACACACATTTTTTTGGGACACAGATCTTTTCCACTAGAATTCACGTTTTTGGGACACAAATCATTTCCACAGGAACTCATTCTCTTGGACATTATTTATAGTCTGATAATAGCAGAATTTAACCTAAGGTTAATATTTGAGGATCTTTTCCAACGCTTGGCATTTATTTAGACGTATGAAATTGACTATTTTATTTTATTTTATTTTATTGTAAAACATATTTTATTGTATACACTTTAATTAGTCTTGGATCCATGGACTAGGAGTTTTTATTGTTTTTATTACTGTTGTTATTTTCCTTGTATAGCATTAAATCCTGTGTATTTTGTACACCTAGCCTCCATGAGTTGGCGCATGGTTACCCCATTCTTTATATACGTGTGAGGGGGATCGCCAAGTAGTTCATCACTTGTTATCTAGCCCTATGTTGGGAGTTATGTTATGGCATCATTCAACAATTCTCTTTAGGGCAAAAGATCATCTATATTTTGAAAGGTTAGGGAAGTCTAGACCCACACCCCTCTCTCTAGCTATGTAGAAGGAGAGTTTCTGTATTATTGGTTTGATTTTTTTCCTTATGAATTGCTCTAATATGGACTGTAATCTGTGAATATATGAATGGGATAAAATAATTGGAAGAGTTTGTAGGATATATAATATCCTAGACAAAATGTTTATTTTTACTACTCTGAGCCTTCAAAGCCATGATACAGGTTAGTTGTACCAACTGGACAGGTCCCTAGATATTTCTTCTAATAGAGGTTTGTAGTTGTAGTAAAATAGAACATTCAAATCGGCGGTAAGATAGATACCTAAATATTTCAATTTATTTTGCTTTATTGTCAGGGGACAGCTAGATCTGAGTTGATTGACCTCTTCTTCTGGGGCTGAGATATTCAATAATTCTGATTTAGATAAATTCAAATGGAAGTTAGAAACATTTCCATATTCTGTGAACTCAGCAAAGAGAACCTTCATAGAACTCTTTATATTAGTGAGATAATGGAGAAAATCATCAGGATATAATGCCAATTTATGCTCACAATCTTTGATTTTCACTCCTTTAATTTTTGACTTGAGGCAGATTTTATGTGAAGTATTTATATTGTCATGGCAAATAGTACTAGGGAGAGGTGACAGCTCTGCCTATTTCCATTCTTTATCTCAAAAGGGTCAGAAAGTGTCTATACGTGCCTTAGGGTTGGGCTCCTCAAAAAAAAAAAAAATATATATATATATATATTTCCTATAAACTTATTTACAAAGTTCATATGCTGTATGTTGGCTTTGATAAAGTCTCAATTGGCACTATCAAAAGTCTTCTTATCATCAGCTGAGACAAGTGCTGTTTCAGCTTGTTTATTTTGCTCGCTATTGATTGATTTATTTATACTATTGCACATATTTGTATATATTCAATCCATTTTTGGTAACAAAATCATTGTTATTTTCTAATATGACATGCAGCTCTAGTTGTAGATTACTAATGTCAAAATTTTCTCTCCCCCCCTCTTCTAATTAATTTGACTCTTATTAATGTATGTATTTCAACTTATGTATTATATTACATTTGTCTACATCTATGTTGACAATTTCCTCCATTTGTTTTCACCCAGACAAGGGTTAAAGGGGAGTGGTATTTCTAACCCCTCTGTAGCCAATGATTGTGTAGAGAGTTACTTTTAAACACCCACTTGTAAATACACAGCAGGTCTTAGATTACGGCACACCGCCGAAACTAGTAGGGCCAGCTGTCTCTTTGTTACCGTGCTGGTATACTTTTGGATTTTATCCTCAATAAAGTCATTTGATTCTTCTACAATTGGAACTCTTGAATCTCTTTCTTTTGCAAGTGCTATAGGGGTCTTATGGACTCTAGCGTAAGAGAAAAGTTGGACTGTGGGGAGAGTGTTATCTCTAGCCTCTCTTTCCAGTATAAAGCCTATCTGAAGAGATCAGGGAAGGTGTCTATTAATTTGATTTGCTAGGATTTTGCAGAAGATCTTTATGTCAGTATTGAGGAGTGAGATAAGTCGGAAGTTTTCAGACCTTCTGGGGGGTTTGTCAGGTTTTGGTAGGACTATTATGTGTGCTTCCAACATAGAAGTTGGGAACCCACCACTGTTGTGTAGGGATTAAAAGATTCAGACGAGCTGAAAAACTAGTATAATAGAAATTATTTTATAATATTTTGTTTGAAACCCATCTGGACCGGGACATTTCCTGTTGGTAAGCTTTTAAAAGCTTCAACAATTTCCTCATTGGTAACTTGGGAGTCTAATGCGGTCAAACAAGGAATGTGTAAAGGTTTCAAATAATCAGAGAATGCCTTTGTTTCATCCCTTTCTCAGTTAGTTTCTTCAGAATTAGCTAAGGAGCCTTTTAAGTCATACAGTAAGGCATAGTACTTACTAAAAGCTGCAGCTAAAGATATACTGTCAGCTTTGATTTTTCCCTCTGAATGTTAGACAATGGATATGAGCTTTCAGACACCTTCTTTGTAGAGAATGTTTAAGCAGTCGACCAGCTTTGTTACTTTCAGTGTAATATTGTTGTTTCAATATAAAGGCTTGACGCTGTTGCTCTGAAAGTAAATATTGTTTTTGGGGGCGACTCTAGTCTGGAGCAGAGAATCAGTTAAATTATTATCTGAGGGGCTTTGTTTACGATGAAGTTCTAATCCTGGGATTTTTTAAAAAAATAAGTACTTTACTGGGTTTTACAACAGGTTTTAGACATAAGCTCAAAGTTTACAGTAATTATTAATATACAATAACAGTTTAAAAAAAAGGAAGAAAACTACTCTATTGTCCGCAGGTCATCAAATGTCTTCTTCTGCAGGCAAGTCCTTGAGTGAAACTCAAATCAGTCTTGAAACATTAGAGGATCCTCCTGAGAAGGAGGTTACTATAAGTGATTTAAAAACAGACTACAAAGTTTAACAATAAAAATAAAGATAACATAACATTACATTTGTTTCCCAGTCCTAGCTAATGGAGCTAGTAGGCTCTTTGAATTGATTGTTTCTTAGCCTTGAGCTTAATGAGTTTGATCACACATTAATGTGATTTCCATAATTAAATAGGGTTCAACTGGTCAGAAGTGTTAAAATGAAAATATTCCCTCAGGGACATCTCAAGGTTTTATCTGAGAAAGGTTGTCATAAAGTAAAAGGTCATCCACGAGCCATTTAAATTGGGCAAGTGGGGCTTCTGGCCATTGTAGGGAACAAGAAATTGGAGCGAGTTCCGACCATATGATTGGTAGAAAATCTATTTTTTTTACTAGGATAAGGCCTACTTGATCAAGGAAGAGGTAGTCGATACGAGAGTATAGTGGCTTTTAGTGTATTCCTCAATTAAAAGGAAATCACAAAGTTGTAAAATACTGGCAAGGTAACGCAGTACTAGAAAGCAAGTACTCACAGTAAGTCTTTCAGCTTCCAATGTGTATAATCCTCTGGAGGGTTGGAAGCGCCACCATTTTCTACACTTGGGTCGAAGAAGAGACTCTTTGGCAAGCAGCATCACCCTAAGGAAAGTGTTTCCGTATTGTATTTTGTCTTTTTTGCACCGATCCGAGAGTATAGTTGGCTGGGGTGTGAGTGAAAGGTAGAAGACATCTTTAGCCAGTGCATTAGAGTTTGGGACTGGATGCCTCAGACCCACCTCCGGTGGGATCCCCTGTTTTAAGAGGGGTGCCTTCCCCTCAGCAAGATCTCAGCGGGGATACTTATTTGCTTCCAAGCAGACTCTTAATCACCTTCTTCTGTATCAGAGGACAGTTCATGTAACATGACGTCAAGTGGAAGAGTGGTGAAACTTCCAGCCCAATATCTTGATTAGCAGTAGTTAGAGCGGTGACCGGAAGAATGGGCAGAATAATCCCATGGTCACTGTGGACTAGGGTAGTCTACCCCGATGTTTAATTTAGGATTGTATTTCTTGTTGTTCATATATATTCTTGTCAGGGTGCCAGGAATCAGACTGAGACAAGAAGTGCAAAAATAATTACACCTTTATTAATAGCAAAAAATAATAAAAAGTCCACAAAACAAATAACAAGCCAGGAATCAAAACCAGAGCTGGTAGTCAGGCGAGCCGAGTCAGGAGCCAAAGCGAGTAGTCAGACGAGAAGGAATCAGGAACAAGGAGAACAGCAGAGTCAGGAACAAGCCAGGGATCAGGAACCAGGAGGAACATCAGACAGCCAGGTAATACACAGGAGCTCTCACAAACAGGTCTGAGACAACGCAAGGGCAAAGCATACTGAACAGAGGCCCTTTAAATAATAAGTAATGACATCACAATTCTGAGAATGCATCCTGTCTCACACTGATGATGAACACCAGTCTGGCCATAAAAGGATGTGCAGGAAATGAGCAGCATCACACAGTATGCACCAGAGTCAGCAAGAGAGGTGAGTATAATGGCTGCCAGCAGCACATGGCAAGCAAAGGAGGGAAAAACCCTGACAATTCTCTTTAACTTGTTATTTGTTATACACTAAACAAAACTATTTTTGTATGCTTCTTGTATACCTTGTTATTCTATGTACTCTAAAAAAAATGTATGCTTTGTATTTTGAAAAAGGGGAAGATGTGATGAGAGTGGGAGGTGACGTCACCGGATAGGGGCATGGCTTATAGTCGTTACAGTTACTAAGTTAGATGTGTTGTGCAAGCTGCATACTTCTATGCTCTGCAATAAATTAGCATTGTACCTTCTATGCTGTGTCCTGCATCTCATGACAAAAACTATGTCTATCTTTTTTTTGTAAAAGGCATGGAATGCAATGGATCTTTTTTGTGGGGTCAAAAAGCCCTTCACATTTTGTGTGGCAACTTGGATGAGTGGGATCAATGTGGGTTGTGTCATTTTAATTGTAATATGAGTGTTATTAGTTAACATAGGCAGACGTAGGTAGGTAGTTCAGGGAGAGGCAGAAATATGGATACTGTGTGGTTTTAGGTCAGAACAGTGAGAGTACACTTGTATAAATATAACAATATGGAACAATAACAGATAAAATAAAAACAATAGTAGTCAAAAATTGAATACCAATATATCTATAAATGAAGGGAACCCAATTAAAAGGGAAAAGAAAAGAAGAAAAGTTAAGGCTGTAAGGAAGGAGGGAGAAAAACGGGAGAGGGAAGGGAATACATTTTAAAAAAGTTGAGTTGGAGAAAAAAAATGGAATGGCAAAACCCACCATCAGAAGCAGAGAGACAATATATAGAAGAGGGGCATAAGGGAAAACAAAACAGAAAATTAAATTAAATTTTTCTGATGTATCTAGTGGTGGGTACATTAAGATATACATTTAAACTGTAACTAACTTGGATTAATTAACATAGATTAATTAATTGACCCCTGAGCTGGGCCTTATCGAGCGAAAAACAAGGTAGATGTAATTGTTACCGGCAGTAAAGTCTATTGATAAAGTTATAGATATGAGACTTGGAAACGAATATATTATATTCTAAAAACCTAACTAATTAGTCTATATCTATATTAGTGTTCATAAGAACATAAACTGCCTGAAGATAGATATACAATACGGAATAATTTAAGTAACAACGTTACCTAAAATGAGATACAAATTCATTTGGATTGGTGCACCTAATGTTACTACCATAAGCGCTATATGCGAATAAGACCTCAGAGTTGAGATCCATCCTGTACCAGCAGCGATTATTTAACACGCTAATAGTAGTCATACAATTGTATTACCAGACCAATAATAAGGGGCTGGGAAATCAGTATATTTCCATAAGCGCTATATGCGAACAAGACCTCAGAGTTGGGATCCACCGAGTACCAGCAGCGATCACTCAACACGCTACTAGCAGCAAAACAACTGTATTACTAGACTAACAATAAGGGGCTGGGAAATCAGTATATTGCACCAATTTAATTTTATTGTAACAAACACACTATACTCTTATGAATGATTAGAGACTGTCACTGTTACAACCTTCATATGTGAATAAGACACTTTAAATACGGAGCAGAATAAATGGACTGTTAATGAAAACATCCATAACATTATCGTAGTTACCTTATAGGAACTCACAGTCTTAACACTCTCCCTATTTTGCCCAGCGACCATAAGAAATTATTAGTAATATCTAACGCCAAGATGCAGTAGCGATATAATTTGCTTATCCTTTATGAGTATACAGTCTATATAGTCCTACTAAATCACTTAAACAACAGTAAGAAGCTACCTGTAAAACACTATCATATAGTAGCGAAACACAAGAACAATTTAGTCAGTGTTTCCTGTTATTTAACTACCTAACAGTCTATTTTAAATAATATCAGCAGAAAGTGATTTAAATAAAAAATAAAGTTAAAGAAACTCTGTCCAGACATTGTATCATAATATTGAACATACAATATAAAATTGAGAAAATACAAATTGTGCCAAATCAAAGGATAATCTTTAAGTTGAGCTAAGTTGCAATAATACATTAACATTTTTTCACTCGGCGAATCAAGTAGTTCACTTTCTACCTGGCCAGATACAAAGTAACTTCTCAACTTAGAAAACTCAACTGATTAAAATCTATACCAAGAGAATAGAAAAAGTTTTATGGGGTAACAAAGAGAACGAGAACTCTTAGATTAAACTAGCTCTTTACCAGTGGCAAACTCTCAAACAGACTTGACAGCCCAGTTAATATTTTCTTCAAACATACTTAAGATATACATCTGTAGCATGTATATACAGAAGATCTAACAGTAGCAGACAAAAGTTCATCACTTTAAATACGTTCATAGACTGTTTGTATTACCTACCCCAAGGGGAACACTGTACTGCATTCATTACTATAGCAGTTCACAATGTCTCAGATATATGGAATAATATACTAGACACTAGGAATAAAATTGGAAGACCAAAAAATTGATGCAAATAATCTAC
The DNA here is from genome assembly GCF_027579735.1 of Bombina bombina. Lineage (NCBI taxonomy): Eukaryota > Metazoa > Chordata > Amphibia > Anura > Bombinatoridae > Bombina > Bombina bombina. Next base: position 971,650,574 of record NC_069501.1, on the reverse strand, counting down.
GCATACAGGGAGTGCAGAATTATTAGGCAAGTTGTATTTTTGAGGATTAATTTTATTATTGAACAACAACCATGTTCTCAATGAACCCAAAAAACTCATTAATATCAAAGCTGAATATTTTTGGAAGTAGTTTTTAGTTTGTTTTTAGTTTTAGCTATTTTAGGGGGATATCTGTGTGTGCAGGTGACTATTACTGTGCATAATTATTAGGCAACTTAACAAAAAACAAATATATACCCATTTCAATTATTTATTTTTACCAGTGAAACCAATATAACATCTCAACATTCACAAATATACATTTCTGACATTCAAAAACAAAACAAAAATAAATCAGTGACCAATATAGCCACCTTTCTTTGCAAGGACACTCAAAAGCCTGCCATCCATGGATTCTGTCAGTGTTTTGATCTGTTCACCATCAACATTGCGTGCAGCAGCAACCACAGCCTCCCAGACACTGTTCAGAGGTGTACTGTTTTCCCTCCTTGTAAATCTCACATTTGATGATGGACCACAGGTTCTCAATGGGGTTCAGATCAGGTGAACAAGGAGGCCATGTCATTAGATTTTCTTCTTTTATACCCTTTCTTGCCAGCCACGCTGTGGAGTACTTGGACGCGTGTGATGGAGCATTGTCCTGCATGAAAATCATGTTTTTCTTGAAGGATGCAGACTTCTTCCTGTACCACTGCTTGAAGAAGGTGTCTTCCAGAAACTGGCAGTAGGACTGGGAGTTGAGCTTGACTCCATCCTCAACCCGAAAAGGCCCCACAAGCTCATCTTTGATGATACCAGCCCAAACCAGTACTCCACCTCCACCTTGCTGGCATCTGAGTCGGACTGGAGCTCTCTGCCCTTTACCAATCCAGCCACGGGCCCATCCATCTGGCCCATCAAGACTCACTCTCATTTCATCAGTCCATAAAACCTTAGAAAAATCAGTCTTGAGATATTTCTTGGCCCAGTCTTGACGTTTCAGCTTGTGTGTCTTGTTCAGTGGTGGTCGTCTTTCAGCCTTTCTTACCTTGGCCATGTCTCTGAGTATTGCACACCTTGTGCTTTTGGGCACTCCAGTGATGTTGCAGCTCTGAAATATGGCCAAACTGGTGGCAAGTGGCATCTTGGCAGCTACACGCTTGACTTTTCTCAGTTCATGGGCAGTTATTTTGCACCTTGGTTTTTCCACACGCTTCTTGTGACCCTGTTGACTATTTTGAATGAAACGCTTGATTGTTCGATGATCACGCTTCAGAAGCTTTGCAATTTTAAGAGTGCTGCATCCCTCTGCAACATATCTCACTATTTTTTACTTTTCTGAGCCTGTCAAGTCCTTCTTTTGACCCATTTTGCCAAAGGAAAGGAAGTTGCCTAATAATTATGCACACCTGATATAGGGTGTTGATGTCATTAGACCACACCCCTTCTCATTACAGAGATGCACATCACCTAATATGCTTAATTGTTAGTAGGCTTTCGAGCCTATACAGCTTGGAGTAAGACAACATGCATAAAGAGGATGATGTGGTCAAAATACACATTTGCCTAATAATTCTGCACTCCCTGTAGTATAATATACAAGAAGAGATAAAGCATCTTACAAGTAATTAGAAACTTTTACCTAGAGTCCCAAGACAGTGACATATACAATTCCATATATAGGACCAATCTGATAACTGCTTGCTTTCACCCATAAAAGCATTATAACTGGGGATCCCACCTTGAAATAGAGATATATTATATATAGCAAAGTCCACAAGAAAGTGGTCAAAGCTACAACCAACAGAATAAAATTGTTAAGAATATAAGTTCCCTATTGGACCTCTACCTAATACTTTGAATAAAGAATTATTCTAGTTGAATCACACCTTGTGTAAGCCACAACTTTTTTCCAAATCCATTATTATTAAAAAACCAACTGACCCAAACCTGTATTTTTAACTTAACTGTATGTGTGTTATTTTGTTTGTGTTTTTATTTTAAACTACCCAATAAAGGTTATATTTTAAAATCTCCAAGCACACCTTCCTCTCTAGTATACCTATATACTGTTCAATTACAGCCACCATTGGTTAGGGAAAGAGTGCTAAACAAGTGTACACTTTCTTTAATCCTAGGATTGATTTTGTTTTTCTGTAACTAACTTGTGCAAGTAATAATATGACTAATGATATTTGTTAGTACATATTAAGCAAAAATAATGATGCCAGCAAAAGGAAAAGGTCTAACATATTTACCAGCGTTGAGTAAAGGCACATTAAGGTGGCAATACGACATAATATCCTTTGGAGGTAATGTCTGTTTGGAAGACAAAAGAATTGTACTAGAGATCCAGTACTTACAGAGATGGCCAAGTCCTTCCCCAGAGTGTAGAGATCAGGTATTGTCCAGAGGAGGTGTCGATCTAAGACTTTACTTCTTCTTAGGTTGTTTACTTGCTACCTTGCAGAATTCAGCTATTTGGTCGGGTCTTTGCATTCCATGCGTCGTCAGTTTTTAGAGATGAGAAAAGAGACTGGAAAGCCCAATCTGTAAGGGTTCTTGAGAGCATGGAGGTGTTATGTGAGGTGAGCAAAGTCCTTCCTCTGTTGTAGCGTTTAAGAGGAAAGGTCTTGAAAGATCTGCAAGTATGTGAATGATTGTTGCGATCTAGCAAAGTGAAGAATTTTCTCCCTATCCCTGAAGCTCTGGAAACAGACAATGATGTCTCTAGGTGGTTGGTTATCAGTAGGTTTAGGGTGTAAAGAGTGGTGAGCAATCTTCATCTGTATCTCTTGGATCACCACCAAGTTAGATATAGCCAGAGAATGGAATAGGCTTTGGGGATGTTCTGGGATATCTTCAACCGGGGAACAGATTCTGGAATACCTCTTATGCAAAGGTTGCTTCGGCGGGTCCTATTCTCTATGTTATAAATCTTGTTTTCCAGATCTGTGATCTGTGATTGTTGATTATCAATTGTATGAGACATTGCAGTCATTTCTTTAACTAGCTCTTCACGGTCGTCTTCTAGTGTTTCCACTCTGAAGCCAAGCTCGTTTATGTCCTTCTTTAGTTCTGCGCACTTAGATTTAATACACAATTAACTTGGTTTATTAGTGCTTCCATAGCCTTTAAAGTCACAGGGCCATCTTTAAAGTGAATGTCAATTCAGATGAATCAGTGCCCAGTTTTTAATAATCCGATTAAAAACAAGGGCACTTTAATTCATCAAAATTTACATTTCACTTGTTTTCTTCAAATATTTACCTTTTAATCTTCACAGCCGCTCCAGCGATTCTCCCGACAGTCGGAAGCCTCTTCATACGTCAGATGGCCTGAGGCAATGCCGTGATTGGAGGAAGCCGGATTCGTCATTTTGGACCCGCGAAGAGGGCTTGCGACGGGCTGAGAAAGCGCTGCAGCGACTGTCAGGATTAAAAGTTAAGTTTTTGAAGAAAACAAGTGAAATGTAAATTTTGATGAACTAAAGAGTCCTTATTTTTAATAGGATTTTTAAAAACCGGGCACTGATTCATCTAAATTAACATTCACTTTAATGACACCAAAGACAATTACGGTCTTACCGGAATGAGCAAGGAGAGGAGGAAAATAAGTATAAAAAGTTCAATTTATTGAATCCACAATTTTAATTTTTATTTATATTTTCCCTAATCTTTATCTATAAAGAGTTTAACATCACTAATCTTATTTATACCAATTGGAAACCCTGTTTTAAGAGTAATCCAAAAGATTTCTTTTTTACTTAATGCCTGGTATCTATCTCCTCCCCGTGGTCCTAGGGAGACATATTCTATTCCTTGAAAACTGAAATAGCTCAAATTGCTATCATGTAGTGCAAATTGTTTGGCAACAGGTGTCTTTGGTACTTCAGCTTCTATAGATAGTAAGTGTTCCCTTATCCTGTCCTTTAAAAATCTTGAGGTAAGCCCTACATACTGAAATTTACAGCATTGACAGGTAATGAGGTAAACCACATATGTAGAATTGCAGTCTATCCGATCTCTAATTTTATATGTTTTACCTGTATTTGTTGAGGTGAAATTATCACCCATTTGTACATATTCACAGCATTGGTTGACCAACTTTTTTGGTCAACCAATTATTATTTTTATTTTTACCCAAAATATTCAGGTCTTTTTTTGAAAAAATAATGAAGAATTTTGGTTAAAAAAAAGACCTGAATATTTTGGGTAAAAATAAAAATAAGAATTGGTTGACCAAAAAAGTTGGTTTCTATAGATGTGGGGGTAGGCCTTGTAAATGCTGTGAATATGTACAAATGGGTGATAATTTCACCTCAACAAATACAGGTAAAACATATAAAATTAGAGATCGGATAGACTGCAATTCTACATATGTGGTTTACCTCATTACCTGTCAATGCTGTAAATTTCAGTATGTAGGGCTTACCTCAAGGTTTTTAAAGGACAGGATAAGGGAACACTTACTATCTATAGAAGCTGAAGTACCAAAGACACCTGTTGCCAAACATTTTGCCCTACATGATAGCAATTTGAGCTATTTCAGTTTTCAAGGAATAGAATATGTCTCCCTAGGACCACGGGGAGGAGATAGATACCAGGCATTAAGTAAAAAAAGAAATCTTTTGGATTTATAGTCTTAAAACAGGGTTTCCAATTGGTATAAATAAGATTATTGATGTTAAACTCTTTATAGATAAAGATTAGGGAAAATATAAATAAAAATTAAAATTGTCCCACTTTGTACTTTATCTTATTTTCACTAGATAGATTATTTTTACAAAATGTCCGCTATAAAGTATAAAACCCATTAAAAACTTCAAGTCCTACCAAAGTTGTCTTAGATATGATATTGTGGTATTTTGATATTGTGATGTTTATTGGTTTACAATAGCTTGACATTTGAAATAACTATATTGCATTTCACTTATATACTTTATTCATATATTTGTCTATGACTATTGTTTTCCAGGTTTTCCAAACGATATCTAAATCCACATTAATAATTAATATACATCCATACAGGGTTGTCCCATATAAAAAATTCTCTGACTTAATATATTGTACACCTTTTTAAATAAGTATTCCTTATAGCTGTTAAGTATTGTTATATGTATTTGTATGTACTATGATATGTATCTGAATGGAGGTGTTGAAAGAGTTAAATCTAAGTGATTGTAGAATGCATCTTTGATTGGTTGCACTAACCTCCCTTTGTGAAGATTTAACAGCTGTTAGTGACGCTTGTTTCTCAGCTCTGATGAATTGCCCTTGAGGCAGGAAACGCGTCAGCTGTATTTTCTGTCATGCTGTGTCCTTTTTCGCTTTTAAACTGGATTCAATAAATTGAACTTTTTATACTTATTTTCCTCCTCTCCTTGCTCATTCCGGTAAGACCGTAATTGTCTTTGGTGTCTTGTTGCATTTTCTATTGCTCTGGGGTGTGGAGGATCTCCACGATCTTACTGGATTAGCCGTGCTAGATGACGAGTTGCCGGCTTGAGAACGAGGCTCTTCACAATACAGCGAAGTTTGGCGTTACACGCTACACTAACAAACCGAGTGGCTACCTGTTATTAGAGGAGGATTCCACAAAGGTATTATCCATACTCTTGAGGAGCCGCAGAGCAAGTGGTAAGCCTTCCGTTCTTGTCACCTTAAATTGTTCTTGGGATAAATGTGTTATTGAACGTTCATACATACCCTGGTTATAACCGCAAGTATGGGACTCTGAGAAGAGTAGTATTTACGGGGCTACAAGCATTCAACACCATGTTTATAACCGCAAGTGTGGGACTCTGAGAAGAGTAATATTTACCGGGTTACAAGTATTTAATTCAATATACACATACAGTTATTAACAATATTGGACTATGTTAACATTTACTTTAAGCTGTGGCGAAGAGCTAGGTGAAAGTGAGCGATGAGATGTTGTCGTCCTCGCTGTTTATTGAGGGAATATCAGCTGTTATTTTCTTGTCCTCAATTTTGAAGAAAGTATTTACTGTGTCTGTAGCACTATTAGGTTTGGGTGTTTTTTCAGACTTTGCAGTCTTGCGTAATGCCAATTTAAGGGCAGGATGTTCAGGAGGGTCAGCTTCTTGATGTTGTAAAGCTTGTATTAAATGCAATGTGGGCACCACGAATAGAGTAGTGCCAGGCCAGCAAAATGATGTAAGAGGAATAAACTGAAAAAGGGTACAGTTTAAGTACAGTTCTTAAGATATAGTTAATAAATGATGTCTATGGCTGTGTTGGGGATAAGTGGTGCTGCGATCAGGCAGATCACTGGATCAATGTCTCATGTACTTGAGCTGGTAAAGCGCTGTGCTGTGTCGTAGGTTTTATATAGCCTTGATAAGCCTGATAGTAAGGGCATAGTTATTTTGCTCAAAAAATCATCAGAATGATTGCCAAAGTAGTAGGTCATGAAAATTCATTAGCGTAGTCATTTGTAAGGATGTTTTATTCTTACCGCCTCAGTAGCATTGCGTTGTGAAGCTGTAGTGTTTGGCTTAGTTCAAAGGTCTTCTATATTAAGTAGCGAGGCTTTAGCCGGCAGTGCTCAAGAAGGGCTGCCTGGAGTCTTGTAGGCAGCAGTGGGCTATGGCGCTCCAAGAATTGCAGGAGCTGCGTGTACTGGGAGCAGCCTCCGGAACAGGATTCAAACGCGGTCTAGGCCGCTATCTGTGTGTCGAGTGTGAGGCGCTTCAAAGCTGAAAGATTTTGGGCTGGGAGGCTCCGGTAACATATCAGCCTCTTATATGGTCTGATGGAGTTTTTTGTCCTCACTGTGTATCAAGCTCTAGTGTGGTGTGGCCATCTTGGACGCCCGCACGCTCTGCCCCCCCCCCCTCCCCACTCACAGATATTTTTAACAATTTTGTTAGGGACATGTGAGGAGCCTCCTGAGGTGTCAATCAATGGTTCTAAAGGAACATTAAAATCGCCTCCTACGACCAACACCCCCTTTAGATTTTGAAGAATCCAGTTAACCAATTGCTTAAAAAACTTCAAGAGACTTTTTAATTTATTTTTTTGATCAAATTCTGATCTCTTGGAATCGTCTTTTGAAAATCACTGGTTCTAAAGGAACATTAAAATCTCCTCCTAAGACCAACACCCCCTTTAGATATGAAAGAATCATGCTAACAAATTGCTTGAAAAACCCTGCGCCTATGTAAGTTACTCACTTGCTACCTATCACTGCCCAAGTATAGGTGTTACTTAGTGTTCTCCTGGGTATTATTATTGCTGTTTCCTGGACTGTTATATTGTTGCTGACCTCTGCTTGCCTGACCACTCTGCCTGTTAACCCCTAAACTGCTGGATTGATTTACTGCTGATGAACTCTGCTTGTGTGACCACTCTACCTGTTAACCCCTAAACTGCTGCATTGATTTATTGCTGCTGAACTCTGCTTGTCTGGCCACTCTGCCTGTTTGCCCCTGGACTGCTGGATTGATATACTATTGCTGAAGACTACTGGCCGAGTTTGGTCTGATAGTGGAATATCCCACGAGCATTACATTATACTTGGGCCATGGTGCCAAATGAGGTAGCAAGAGCAGTGTATCTTCAAGGACAGATGTTGGGAACCCATACCACACAGTTGCAGAGTGTGGATTCCAAACTAGAGGCTATAACCGCTCAACTCTGTGCACTAGTTGCAGCAAGGAATACCGCTCCTGTTGTTGTACCACCAGTCTCCCCTCCTAGTACTGAGGATTCTTCCCCTGCTTCTGGAATCATTCCCCGGATACCATTGGCTGACATATGTGAAGTTACTTTTGATTGTAGGGGTTTCCCTAACCAGTGCCGGTTGCACTTCCATAACGATCCTCACACCTTTCAGTCTCACCAATCAAGGGTCACCTTTATCATTTCCTTACTGAAAGACAAGGTCCCAGCCTGGGTCTCTCCCCTTTTGGAAGAGAATGCTCCACTCCTGCATGATGATGATCTCTTCTGTGTTTGGGATTTCTGGCCGTACTTCTGCTGCAAAATTTTCTCTCCTGGATTTCCGCCAGGGCAATAAAACTGTGGCACAATTTTCCATCGAGTTTTGCACCTTGGCATTTGAAACCACTTGAGATGGCAGTGCTCTCAAGGCAGTCTTTAGGAGGGGTCTGCATGAACGCATCAAAGATGAACTCACTTATCGTGATGTTCCTTCTTCTTTGGATGACTTTATAACACTTTGTATTAGTCTGGACTCTCGCTTCCAGGATGGTCCTTCCCTCCCATCCTTCTATTCGTCTGGTTTCTGCAGTATCCTCTACCCCTTCAACAGCTCCAGTTAGCCCAGTGGAGGAACCCATGGATCTCTCCTCCTTCAAACCCTCAGAGTCTGAAAGACAGAGAAGAAGCTTTTATTGTGGATCCAACACCCACCAACTAAAGCATTGTGACATTTGGCCGGGAAAAAAGGCAATGCTTAGGGGATAATACTGGGGTACCTCTAAGCATGATAACTACTAAATCCTCTCACTCTTTTCAGATTCTGGTACCTGTTACCCTTACCTTCCTTCAGAATACTGTCCACACTCAAGCCTTCATTGATTTAGGGGCCGCTGGAAACTTTCTGGATCACCATTTTATGATTCAAGCTGGGTTGCCTCTTCTGCCTAAAAGACATTGTCTCAAAATAACCACTCCGGATGGCACTCCCCTTGGTTCAGGGTTGATCCATTTTGAGTCAGCACCCCTGACCCTGACTGTGGGAGTCTGAATAGCTGCAGTTTGAGGTCATTCATTCCCCAGCACAGCCTGTCATCCTTGGTCTTCCTTGGCTTCCTATACACAATCCACAGTTTTACTGGGCTGAAGGACAACTGGCCTCCTGGAGTACCTCCTTTTTCCATTCCTGCCTTGCTAAAGTCACACCTCTGCTCCGCATCCTCATAGCGAGTATACAGACTCCTCCAAACCTTCCCTCAGTAGATGCGGACTTTGCAGATGTGTTTGAGAAAAAAGCAGCCAACGTGCTGCCATCCCACCATCCTTATGACTGCAAAATCGACCTCTTTCCTGGAGCTCCGCTTCCTAAAGGGAGCACTTGTCCACTCTCCAAAGCTGAAACCAAATCCATGGAGGAATACATCCAAGAGAACCTAGCTAAAGGTTTCATTCGCCCTTCCTCCTCTTCTGCTGGGGCAGGCTTCTTTTTCGTCAGTAAGAAGGATGGTGGGCTCAGACCCTGCATTGACTACAGGGCCTTGAACAACATAATTATCAAGAATCGCTATCCCATTCCTTTGATCACCGAACTGTATGACTAACTCCAGAATGCTCGCTTCTTCACCAAGCTGGACTTACGTGGGGCATACAATCTGATCCATATTTTCCCAGGCCACGAATAGAAGACTGCCTTCAACACAAGATCAGGGCATTACGAATATCTCGTAATGCCCTTTGGGCTGTGTAATGCCCCTGCATTCTTCTAGGCATTTGTCAACAATGTCTTCCGTGACCTCCTCAATCGCACTGTCATCGTCTACCTGGATGACAGCCTTATTTTCTCTTCCACACTGGAGGAGCATCATAAGCACGTGAAACAGGTACTTCAACGTCTCAGAGACAATTCTTTGGTAGCCAAACTAGAAAAATGTGAGTTTGACAAAGTTCAGATCCAGTTCCTTGGTTATGTCATCTCGAAAGAAAGTTTTGCCATGGTTCCTGCTAAACTCAACATAGTTTTAGAATGGCCTCAACCTACTTCATTAAAGCAATTACAGAGATGGGGTTCTCCAATTATTACCGCAAGTTTATAAAAAAAACTTTGCTTGTCTGACCACTCTGCCTGTTAACCCCTAATCTGCTGGATTGATTTACTGCTGCTGAACTCTGCTTGTCTGACCACTTTGCCTGTTAACCCCTAATCTGCTGGATTGATTTACTGCTGCTGAACTTTGCTTGTCTGACCACTCTGCCTGTTTGCCCCTGGACTGCTGGATTGATATACTATTGCCGAACCCTGCCTGTCTGACTTCTCTGCTTGATTAAACACTATTGCTCTGGGTTGCCTCTCTGTTGCCAAACCCTGCCTGTCTGACCATCCTAGTGGTTTACCTCTGGACTGCTTTACCTTTGCCAGAGCCTGCCTGCCTGGCCATCCTAGTGGTTTACCTCTGGACTGCTTTACGGTTGCCAAACCCTGCCTACCGGACCATTCTAGTGGTTTACCTTTGAACTGCCTTTCTCTGATTCCCTGCCTGTTGCCGCCGAAGACTATCCTGCCTGTGGTGAGTGCTGCTTACCTTATCTTGCAAACTTTCTCTGCTCTGGAATATTCCCTATCATTCCGGCTCGACGTCGGAATAAGAAGACTTCTGGCCGAGTGTCGTGTTCACATCTATTTCTGATGTTGTACTTTCTGATTCTAGCAGGTTTATGTTTTGCGAGATACATATGCCAAATATAGAATGCAAAATTGCCCCACAGAGAACAAAAATTGTATTAACTATTCAAATGTGTTACGGTTATGTAGGGTCATTATTATAACAAAGTTAAACCAAAAATAAATTGTGGTAACACAACAAAATTAATTCAGAAATGTGTCCCATGTAAAACGTAAATGTAATTGAAGAAGGCAAAAAATACTACCTAAAAAAAACCACTGGTTTGAAATGATAAATCAGGAGAACTTTCGGAGGAGAATACAAAGAAGAATTCTCCTAGGCCTTTATAAATCTAACCCTTAGAGTTACTATGCAGCAGCACTGGTGTCTATATGATGTATGCACAATTGTCATAGCACTTAGGGCTCGATTTATTAAGCCCTTCCCTCCCTTTGACTGCAGGTTCGCATAAGAGAACCTGCAGTCAGGATGCTTCCCTACCCTGTCTCCATCTCTTAGATGGAGAATTTCTCGTACGACAGTGGAGATTGACAGCTAATGCTCTCGCGTGATTGGCTGTGCGTGGGCAGGGTTGCATGCGAGTGCAAAGGAGCGCTTGCATGCTATGTTAAATTCCTGCAGCGGATTGCTGCCCGCCAGAGGAGAGCTTTGGCAGACAGGGGCGAATATCTCCGCCCCTGTCCACCATGGATTGATAAATCAAGCTTTTAGTATTAAAAGCTCTTTTGTAGTTTGTCACAGTGACCCCCCCTTTCCCCTGTAAGAAGACAACATTATTTAGCAGGCTATCAGTATAAAAGTAGTGCTGTCACTATCATTTTTTGAAAGAGCCCCATTTGTACAAACTTCATTATGATCTAGCCTCACTTATGTTTCTTGGAATTTTCTGTAGAGTTTCTGACCATTTTTGGAAATGTCTGTGTACACATACTGTAAGTGTATTGTTTGCTTGTTGTACCTAATACGGTGAAGAATTTACCTCACATACATGAGGTGTTTACATATGGATGTGCACAAAAGTACATTATATGTTCTGAAATGTTGCCTTTTTATCATTCCTTTGCAGATTCAGTCTTGCTAGTTATAAAAATAATTATTTGATACATGTATTTATTAGTACAGCTGCAATATTTATTTACATTATTTAATTTTCTGTATATGGCAAATCTGTTTGTTTAGTTATTTTCTTATTCACTCAAGTACATTTCATTGTTATCTTTTTTTTAGAAGTAAAATTTTAATATGATGGGCTTAATGGCTTATGGTATATATACTTTTATATATTGTAGTTCTTCATTAGAACTTTAAGGGATCGGAAAGGCAAAATTAAACTTGCACAACTTTTATATTCACTTTTATTTTCAAATATGCTTTGTTCTCTTAGTATACCTTGTTGAAAAGAATATGCACATATCCTACACTAGTGGGAGCTAGCTGCTGATTGGGGTTTGCACACATTTGTCTCTTGTGATTGGCCAACTAGATGTGTTCCTACAGCAAAGGATAACAAGAAAATGAAGCAAATTTGATAATAGAAGTTGGAAAGTTGTTTAAAATGAAATGTTCTATCTGAATCACAAAGAAAATGTTGGGGTTTCCTGACAATTTAAAGAAACATTGAATACTTTCTGTTGTGTCTAAAAAGAAACATTTTACACACACACACATATATATATTATTCTTGTGAAGGTGTGGCCCTGTACCTCAGTGATGATATAATAGGTGACAAATTACACTGGATTAATTGTGCACCTGGTTTTCATGCAAAAATATGTTTATTAATAAACAGTGAACACTCAACCCCCATACAAGAACTAGGGAAAATAAAAGGGTTTATCTAGCACTCTTTCTCAATATATATAGAGATACAACTTAACCTTTACTAAGTCTAAGTAAAAATAGCAGGTATCCCTGCTAAGCCAAGGAACAACCACCACTATATAAACTGTGGAAATATCCCCCTGTTTCCTGGCCGATAACTGCAGACGTTGGCTTTAGGTGCCAGGGATATTCCACACAGTACAAAAATAAAATGAACAAAAACGTTTCGGCCTATAACCTGGCCTTTATCAATGCTCAAATTATTTTAGAAAAATGACAAGCCAAGTACCTGGGTGAGCCGTTTTAAAAACCCTTAATCTGAGGTAACCAACCAATCCAGACGCATTGCGTCATATTTAAGCATTGATAATACTTGAAAACTAGAGAAATCTCAATGTATCCTTCCTGGTAAAATATTTTATAAATAAATAAATAAATAAAGGCCAGGTTATAGGCCGAAACGTGTTAGTTAATTTTATTTTTGTACTGTGTGGAATATCCCTGGCACCTGAAGCCGACGTCTGCAGTTATCGGCTAGGAAACAGGGGATATTTCAACAGTTGATATAGTGGTGGTTGTTCCTTTGCTTAGCAGGGATACCTGCTATTTTTACTTAGACTTATTAAAGGTTAAGTTTTATCTCTATATATATTGAGAAAGAGTGCTAGATAAACCCTTTTCTTTTCCCTAGTTCTTGTATGGGGGTTGAGTGTTCATTGTATTTATTAAGGGTAGCACCGGTCATGCTATATTTTGGCAAGCCCAGTATTTCTCTATCACATTGTACCATAGTGCCAGTTTAATTTTTTTTATGTTGTATTTATAAACAGTGCAATTTTATATAAATTATAAGAAAATTGTCATAGGAGTGCCATGTGACACATAAATTTGGATTTGTTGGACCTTTAAATTAAAAACAGGCATAATTAGGAACATTCCAAGCAATTATATTTGAGTCAAACAAGATATATATATATATATATATATATATATATATATATATTTATATATATATATATAGATAGATAGATAGATAGATAGATAGATAGATAAACTTTTTGACGAGGCTGAAGTTGGCTTCTTATACGGCCAGCTTCTTATTTGCTGAAGTTGGGTTCTTATTCAGCCAGCTTCTTATTGGGCAACTGATTACAATCAGACAAAAAAAGCTAAAATATCTACAATTATTTTTATTTAAAAAAATAATAATAGACTTTCCCAAAACCTAAACAAACTTACATTTTATACAAATACATGTTATATTGCAATAAACATATGGTAAACATGGCACTTTACACAATCCACATATTTTCAGACTGGCCCAATGGTTTCTATGGCAAACAAACTGGTGCCAACCTTGCCCCTTCATATATTTTACCTTTTCTGAATAAGTAACTGGTATTTTGGAAGGGTCAAAATCCTTTGGGACACTCATTTCTGTGTGTATATATAAAGGGTGTGAATCCCTTCATACAATCCACATGTTTTCAGACTGGCCCAATGCCTTTTTATGGCAAACAAACTGATGGCAACCTTGTTACTTAATATATTTGACCTTTTCTGAATAAGTAACTGGTATTTTAAAAGGGTTAAAATATTTGGGCCACTCATTTATTTAGGGATAAATACAGGGCTTGAGCCCCTTCATAGGACAGACATGTTCTCAGCCTGGCCCAACTGTTTGTATGGCAAACAAACTGGTTCCAACCTTGCCCCTTCATATATTATACCTTTTCTGAATAAGTAACTGGTATTTTGAAATGGTTAAAATCCTTTGGGCCACTCATTTCTGTGTGGATAGATACAGGGCTTAAGCCCCTTCATAGGACAGACATGTTCTCAGCCTGGCCCAACGCTATTTATGGCAAAAAAATGGTGCCAACCTTGCCACTTCATATTTTACCTTTTCTGAATAAGTAACTGGTATTTTGAAAGGGTTAACATCCTTTGGGCCTCTAATGTCTGTGTGGCTATATACAGGGCATGAACCCCTTCATACAATTCACATGTTTTTAGACTGTCCCAATGCCTTTTTTTATGGCAAACTGGTTCCAACATTGCCACTCATATATTTTACCTTTTTTGAATAAGTAACTGGTATTTTGAAAGGGTCAAAATCTTTTGGATCACTCATTTCTGTGTGGATATATACAGGGTGTGAGCCCCTACATACAATCCACATGTTTTCAGACTTGCCCAATGGTTTCTATAGCAAACAAACTTGTGCTAACCTTGCCACTTCACATGTTTTACATTTTCTGAAAAAGTAACTGGTACTTTGAAAGGTTTAAAATCCTTTGGACCTCTCATTTCTGTGTGGATATATACTGGGTATGAGCTCCTTTATACAAACAGCATGTTTTCAGACTGCCCAATGCTTTTTATGTCAAACAAACTGGTGCAAACCTTGCCACTGCATATATTTTACCTTCTCTAAATACGTAACTTGTATTTTGAAAGGGTTAAAATCTTTTGGGCCACTAATTTCTATAGTGATATATACAGGGTATATGCCACTTCATACAATCTTTTCTTTTTTTCAGATTGGCCCAACAATTTCTTTGGCAAACTAACTGGTGCCAACTTTGCCACATTATTTATTGTAACCTTTTCTAAAATGTTACTGGTATTTTAAAAGGGTTAAAGTCCTTTGTGACACATATTTCTGTATGGATATGCACAGGGCATGAACCACTTCATAGGATAGGCATGTGGTGCAAACCTTGTCAAATTACATATTTTACCTTTTCTAAATAAGTAACTGTTATTTTGAAAGGGTATCTTTGCCATAGAAATCTTTGGGCTAGTCTGAAAACGTGGATTGTATAAAGGGGCTCACGCCCTATATATCCACATAGAAATCAGTGGCCAAAATGATTTTAACCTTTTTAAAATACTAGTAACATTCATAAAAGGCAAAATATATGAAGTGGCATGGTTGGCACCAGTTTGATTGCCAAATAAACTGTTGGGCCAGCCTGAAAACATGTCTGTCCTATGAAGGGGCTCAAACCCTGTATATATCCACACATAAATTAGTGGCCCAAGGGATTTTAACCCTTTTAAAATACCAGTTACTTATTCAGAAAATTAAAAAATATATGAAGTGGCAAGGTTGGCACAAGTTGGGCCAGTCTGAAAACATGTAGTTTGTATAAACCCTTTATATATCCACACAGAAATAAGTGGCCCAAAGGATTTAAAGGACCAGTAAAATGCAGTAGATTTGCATAATCAACAAATGCAAGATAACAAGACAATGCAATAGCACTTAGTCTGAACTTCAAAAGTTATGTCTAATTCCATTCCCCCTGTACCATTTGACAGCCATCAGCCAATCACAAATGCATACACATACCATGTGACAGCCATCAGCCAATCATAAATGCATATACGTTTATTCTGTGAATTCTTGCACATGCTCAGTAGGAGCTGGTGACTCATTGGCCTCTAGTTATCAACGTGTCTACTTACCTGCCTTCGCCAGCCTAATACGCCCGCCTAAGCTCGCCTACCATCACCGCCGCGGACCTGAAAAATCTCGCCAAAGTTATCAATAAATCTGTCAAAAAGCTGCGCACCAAGTATGGGGCGATGAGCAGCGGACTGTGATAGTTATCACTCATCCGATCTCGCTGCTCTTTGGCTTTTTGACAGCTTTATTGACAAGCTGTCACTAAGCACCCACACTAACTATACTGTTCTACCCACTATACCGGTGCCCCCGGAGCCCCCCGCAACTAAATAAAGTTATTAACCCCTAAACCGCCGCTCCTAGACCCTGCCGCAACTATAATAAATGTATTAACCCCTAAACCGCCGCTCCCGGAGCCCACCGCCACGTACATGATACCAAGTAACCCCTGTCCTGCCCCCCCTATACCGCCGCCACCTATAATAAATTTATTAACCCCTATCCTCCCGATCCCGGACGCCACCGCAACTAAATAAATTGTTTAACCCCTAAGCCGCCGCTCCCGGACCCCGCCGCCACCTATATTAAACTTATTAACCCCTAATCTGCCCCCCCTACACCGTCGCCACCTATAATAAATGTATTAACCCCTATCCTGCCCCCCCTACACCGCTACAACCTATAATACATTTATTAACCCCTATCCTGCCCCCCCTACACCGTTGCCACCTATAATAAACTTATTAACCCCTATCCTGCCCCCCCACACCGTCGCCACCTATAATAAATTTATTAACCCTATCCTGCCCCCCCTACACCGCCGCCACTATAATAAAATTATCAACCCCTAAACCTAAGTCTAACCCTAATCCTAACAACCCCCTGACTTAAATATTAATTAAATACATATAAATAAATTTAACTCTTATTAAATTAATTATTCCTATTTAAAACTAAATACTTACCTTTAAAATAAACCCTAAAATAGCTACAATGTAATTAATAATTACATTGTAGCTATTTTAGTATTTATATTTATTTTACAGGTAACTTTGTATTTATTTTAGCTAGTTAGAATAGTTATTAAATAGTTATTAACTATTTAATAACTACCTAGCTAAAAGAAATACAAAATTACCTGTAAAATAAATCCTAACCTAAATTACACTTAAACCTAACACTACACTATCATTAAATTAATTAAATAAATTACCTAAAAATAACTACAATTAAATGCAATTAAATAAACTAACTAAGGTACAAAAAATAAAAAAGCTAAGTTACAAAAAATAAAATAATAAAAGTTACAAACATTTCAAAAATATTACAACAATTTTAAGCTACTTACACCTAATCTAAGCCCCCTAATAAAATAACAAATCCCCCCAAAATAAAAAAAAATCCCTACCCTATTCTACATTAAAAAGTTACCAGCTCAATTACCTTACCAGCCCTTAAAAGGGCCTTTTGCGGGGCATGCCCCAAAGAAAACAGCTCTTTTGCCTGTAAAATAAAAATACAACCCCCCCCAACATTAAAACCCACCACCCACATGCCCCTACTTTAACCCAAACCCCCCTTAAATAAACCTAACACTACCCCCCTGAAGATCATCCTACCTTTAGCCGTCTTCAGCCAGCCAACCACCGATGGAACCGAAGAGGAGATCCGGAGCGGCAGAAGTCATCATCCAAGGGGCGCTGAAGAAGTCTTCCATCCGATTGAAGTCATCATCCAGGCGGCGTCTTCAATCTTCATCCATCCGGAGCGGAGCCATCTTCAGACGAGCCTACGAGGAGCCATCTTCTTCCACCGACGACTGAACGACGGTTCCTTTAAGTGACGTCATCCAAGATGGCATCCCTCGAATTCCGATTGGCTGATAGGATTCTATCAGCCAATCGGAATTAAGGTAGGAAAAATCTGATTGGCTTATCCAATCAGCCAATCAGATTGAAGTTCAATCCGATTGGCTGATCCAATCAGATTGAGCTCGCATTCTATTGGCTGTTCCGATCAGCCAATAGAATAGGGTAGGGAATTTTTTTATTTTGGGGGGATTTGTTATTTTATTAGGGGGCTTAGATTAGGTGTAAGTAGCTTAAAATTGTTGTAATATTTTTTAAATGTTTGTAACTTATTTTTTTTATTTTTTGTACTTTAGTTAGTTTATTTAATTGTATTTAATTGTAGTTATTTGTAGCTAATTTATTTAATTAATTTAATGATAGTGTAGTGTTAGGTTTAATTGTAACTTAGGTTAGGATTTATTTTACAGGTAATTTTGGATTTATTTTAGCTAGGTAGTTATTAAATAGTTAACTATTTAATAACTATTCTACTTAGTTAAAATAAATACAAAGTTACCTGTAAAATAAATATCAATCATAAGATAGCTACAATATAATTATTATTTATATTGTAGGTATATTAGGGTTTATTTTAAAGGTAAGTATTTAGTTTTAAATAGGAATAATTTAGTTAATAAGAGTTATAATATTTAGATTTATTTAATTAATATTTAAGTTAGGGGGGTGTTAGGGTTAGACTTAGGTTTAGGGGTTAATAATTTTATTATAGTTGCGGCGGTGTAGGGGGGGGCAGGATAGGGGTTAATAAATTTATTATAGGTGGCGACGGTGTAGGGGGGGCAGATTAGGGGTTAATATGTATAATGTAGCTTGCGGTGGGCTCCAGGAGCGCCGGTTTAGGGGGTAATACATTTATTTAGTTGCGGCGGTGTAGGGGGGACAGATTAGGGGTGTTTAGACTCGGGGTACATGTTAGGGTGTTAGGGTAGTCATCTTCCATAGGAATCAATGGGATGTCGGGCAGCAGCGAACATGAGCTTTCGCTATGGTCAGACTCCCATTGATTCCTATGGGATCCGCCGCCTCCAGGGCGGCGATTTGAAAACCAGGTACGCTGGGCCGGAAAAGTGCCGAGCGTACCTGCTAGTTTTTTGATAACTAGCAAAAGTAGTCAGATTCTGCCGAACTTGTGTGCGGAACATCAGGAGTGACGTAAGAATCGATCTGTGTCGGACTGAGTCCGGCGGATCGAAGCTTACGTCACAAAATTCTACTTTTGCCGGTGTAAAGGGCTTGATAACTAAGGCGAATCAGCCTCGCCACAAATACGCTGCGGAATTCCAGCGTATTTGAGGTTGACGGCTTGATAACTAGAGGCCATAAAGTTCAAATATAAAAAGACTGTGCACATTTTGTTAAAGGGACATTCTAGTCAAAATATATATGCACATAGATTTATTACATCTTTGAATGGAAACATATTTGCAATATACATGTACGTATTGGCAAAAATGCTTCTAGTAAGAGTTATCACTGTTTTAGAGTTAACATTTTTCTCTGCATGTGCATGTGAAGCATAGCTATTGTCACTGCACCGGCATTTTAAATAATGCAGCTGCTCAGATCATCAGTGGGGCTTGTATCATGTCAGCAATTAACAAATTGAATCATTACAAGATGGTACAAGCACCTTAGGCTCTCAGAACAAGTGATGTGTTTAAAATGCTGGTGCACGGTGCATACTTAAATACACTTTTGAAACAGCTATAGCTTTTATTAGAAGGATTTTTGCTAATACATGTATATTACAAAATTGCTTCTGTTCAATACCAAAATGCACCCATGTGGTTTTCAATTTTGGCTGGAATAGCCCTTTAATGGAAGTAAATTGGAAAGTTGTTTAAAATTGCATGCTCTATCTGAATAATGAAAGTTTAATTTTTACTTGAGTGTCCCTTTAAACCCTTTTAAAATACCAATTGCTTATTAAGAAAAGGTAAAATAAATGAGATGTTAAATTTAGCACTAGCTACAAAAAGCATTGGGCCAGGCTGAGACCAGGTTTATTCTATGAAGGGGCTCACTCTCTGTATATATCTACACAGAAATGAAAGGCCCAAAAGAATTTAACCCTTTTAAAATACCAGTTACTTATTCAGAAAAGGTAAAATATGAGAAGTGTCAAGGTTGGCACCAGTATATTATAAAAAGGCTTTGGGTCAGTCTTAAAATATGTGGATTGTATGAAGGTAAAATATATGAAGTGGCAAGGTTGGCACCAGTTTATTTGCCATAAATAGCATTGGGCCAGTTTGAGAACATGTGAATCCTATGAAGGGGCTCAGGACTTGTATATATCCACAGAGAAATGAGTGGCCCAAATGATTTTAACCCATTCAAAATATGAGTTACTTATTCAGAAAAGGTAAAATATATGATGTAGCAAGGTTGGCACCAGTTGTTTGCTAAAGAAACCGTTGGGCCAGGCTGAGAACATGTCAATTTTATTAAAGGGTTCAGGCCCTGTATCTATCCACACAGAAATTAGAGGCCCAAAGGATTTTAACCATTTAAAATACTACTTATTCAGAAAAGGAAAAATATATTAAGTGAGAAGGTCGGCACCAGTTTGTTTGCCCTAGAAACCATTGGGCCAGTCTGAAAACGTGTGGATTGTATGAAGGGACTCATGCCCTGTATATATCCACACAGAAATGAGTGGCCCAAAGGATTTTAACCCTTTCAAAATACCATTTAATTATTCAGAAAAGGTAAAATATATGAAGTGGCAAGGTTGGCACCAGTTTGTTGGCCATAAAAAGGCATTGGTTCAGTCTGAAAACATGTGGATTGTATGAAGGGACTCATGCCCTGTATATATCCACACAGAAATGAGTGGCCCAAAGGATTTTAACCCTTTCAAAATACCATTTAATTATTCAGAAAAGGTAAAATATATGAAGTGTCAAAGTTGGCACCAGTTTGTTTGCAATAAAAAGGCATTGGACCGGGTCTGAAAACATGCGAATGGTATGAAGGGGCTAACACCCTGTATATATCCGCACAGAAATGAGTGGCCCAAAGGATTTTAACCCTTTTAAAATACCAGTTACTTATTCTGAAAAGGTAAAATATATGAAGTGGCAAGGTTGGCACCAGTTTTTTGGCCATACAAAGGCATTGGTTCAGTCTGAAAACATGTGGATTTTATGAATGGGCTCACGCCCTGTATATATCCACACAGAAATGAGTGGCCCAAACAGATTTTAACCTTTTCAAAATACTAGTTACTTATTCAGAAAATGTAAAATATATGAAGTGGCATGGTTGGCACCAGTTTGTTTGCCCTAGAAACCATTGGGCCAGTCTGAAAACATATGGATTGTATGAAGGGACTCAGGCCCTGTATATATCCACACAGAAATTAGTGGCCCAAAGGATTTTAACCCTTTCAAAATACCATTTAATTTTTCAGAAAAGGTAAAATATATGGAGTGGCAAGGTTGGCACCTGTTTGTTTGTCATAGAAACCTTAAGGCCAGTCTGAAAACATGTGGATTGTAAGAAGGGGCTCACGCCCTGTATATATCCACACAGAAATGAGTGGCCCAAAGGGTTTAAACCCTTTCAAAATACCAGTTACTTATTCAGAAAAGGTAAAATATATGAAGTGGCAACGTAGCAACGTTGGCACGTTTGTCATAAATAACGTTGGGCCAGGCTTAGAACATGTCTATCCTATGAAGGGACTCAGGATTTGTATATATCCTTACAGAAATGAGTGGCCCAAAGGATTTTAACCAGTTACTTATTCAGAAAAGGAAAAATATATGAAGTGGCAAGGTTGGCAGTTTGTTGGCCATAAAAAGGCATTGGTTCAGTCTGAAAACATGTGGATTGTATGAAGGGGCTCATGCCCTGAATATATCTACACAGAAATGAGTGGCCCAAAGGGTTTTAACCCTTTCAAAATACCAGTTACTTATTCAGAAAAGGTAAAATATATGAAGTGGCAAGGTTGGCACCTGTTTGTCATAGAAACCGTTGGACCAGTCTGAAAACTTGTGGATTTTATGAAGGGGCTCACGCCCTGTATATATCCACACAGAAATGAGTGGCCCAAATTATTTTATCCCTTTCAAAAAACCAGTTACTTATTCATAAAAGGTAAAATATATGAAGTGGCAATGTTGGCTCTAGTTTGTTTATCATAGAAAATGTTGTGCCAGTCTAAAAACATGTGGATTGTATGAAGGGACTCAGGCTCTATATATATATCCACACAGAAATGAGTGGCCCAAAGGATTTAACCCTTTGAAAATTCTACTTATTCAGAAAAGCAAAAATATATTAAGTGGCGAGGTTGGTACCAGTTTGTTTGCCATAGAAACCGTTGGGCCAGGCTGAGAAAATGTCTGTCCTATGAAGGGGCTCAAGCCCTGTATTTATTCACACATAAATGAGTGGCCCAAAGGATTTTAACCCTTTTAAAATACCAGTTACTTATTTAGAAAAGGTAAAATATATGAAGTGGCAAGGTTGGCACCAGTTTGTCACAAAAAGGCATTGGACCAGTCTGAAAACATGTGGATTGTATTAAGGAGCTCACGCTCTGTATATATCCACATAGAAATGAGTGGCCCAAAGGATTTAAACCCTTTCAGAATACTAGTTACTTATTCAGAAAAGGTAAAATATATGAAGTGGCAAGGTTGGCACCAGTTTGTTTGCTAAAGAAACTGTTGGCCAAGTCTGAAAACATGTGGATTATATGAAGGGACTCACCTGATGTATATATATATATATATATATATATATATATATATACACACTGAAATTAGTGGCCCAAATTATTTTAACCCTTTCAAAATACCAGTTACTTATTCAGAAAAGGTAAAATATATGAAGTGGCAAGGTTGGCACCAGTTTGCCATAGAAACCGTTGGGTCAATCTGAAAATATGTGGATTCTGTGAAGGGGCTCACATCCTGTATATAGCCACGCATAAATCAGTGGCCCAAAGGATTTTAACCCTTTCAATATACAAGTTACTTATTAAAAACATAACCAAAATTGTGCCATGTTTACCATATGTTTATTGCAATATAACATGTATTTGTATAAAATGTAAGTTTGTTTAGGTTTTGGGAAAGTCTATTTTTTTTAAATAAAAAATAATTGTAGATATTTTGTTTCAACAGCTTTTTTTTGTCTGATTGTAATCAGTTGCCCAATAAGAAGCTGGCTGAATAAGAAGCCAACTTCGGTGAATAAGAAGCCAACTTCAGCCTCCTAACTTTTTGAATGTTGTGTGCACTTTATGGGAGAACTGGATAATATATATGAGATGTTGCAGACAGGTGGTTTTATAGCAACTATATAGAAATGTTAGGATCCTGCTAGCAGTTCTTAGGAATACACTATATTTTTAAAATATCATAAGTACTATCTGTAAACGTTTAAAAGTTCCATTTCAGCTAAGTTTTAATTCATATAAAAAGTAATGTATAATACATGACAACTTCGTGTGACGGGCTCTCTGCACTATAAAATACCATGTGGCTCTCCAGTTTCGTTTGCTTTGGGCTGCTCTGTTTCACTTGAACATGGAAAAAGTTTCTATTTGAGCTGCCTGTAGTGTGTGTACTTTTTAGTAGCTGTGATGAGTGAGTCAGTGTTTGGATGCAAAGGTCTTAGAGCAGGAGCCTAGTCACACAAGAGCTTGCGCCTTTAAGGCTTGCTTGTGAATTGCTAGCTATTTTCTGGATCCGGGGTAGAGGGCGTTTTCCCTGGACAACAGGAAAGGCTGGATGCTAAAAAGGGGAGAGAGAAGAAATATTAATAAATAAATAAAAAGGAGAGAGAGGGAGCGTGGGGAAACAGCAACCTCTAGAGGGATAGATCTGGAGAGAGGTGGATTACAAACAGACTAGGCTGGAAAGGATAAGGATCTTGCAGAAGGATTCCAAGCGCAGAGATCAGCTGCCACCTAACCAGCACCATTCAGCAATTAGAGAAAAGCCCCAGGTTGGTACCAAGGCTATTCAGTTTTCATGGGGTGGAGGGTCAGGACTGGATGTTGGTCATTGCATGCTTGGGAACAACGTTTGTTGAAAGCCTGTTGTACGATCCTGCAGCATTACAATGTCCTGTATATGCAATTGACCCATATAGCTCTAACCATCTCAACCTCCAGTGTGCAGGTTAACCCCCCGGGCTGCTAGAGGTGGTTATAATACACTGCCTAGGAATGCGTTGCAACCCACTGACAGCCAGCGACTTAACCTTCCAAATGTCATACGGCACGCAGCGAGTTAACTGTCATCTACTTCCATCTCATTTCTGCTTTCAGGTTTTTTTTCACTCCCCTTTCAGTACTCTAGTCTGTTTTCATTTAGACTTTTTTTTTTAAATTATTTATTCTGTAATTTATCTTCTGTCGGTGTTTGTCTAATTTATCTAGTCTTACCTGTGACAATGTTTCCCCTCTTAATAACCTCCCTAGCGTCTTCCACTCGTTTTCTTCTTTTTTTATTTAGAGCTTCCCACTTCCCCTTTATATTTACTTTCCACCTGCACTAGTTACCCCCATGACCACATACCCTCACCATTTATGTTCGTCGCAGTTTTATAATCAACTTCTAACCATCTCTCCTCATACACACTACAAGGCATAGCACATATTGTTCCCCCATATACCTTCCTATTTCATACAGTACACCATCTTTCATGCCCACTTCATTTTTAATTGCCCCCTATAGCTGTATCTTTAAACTCTGCCTTTATTTGCCCCCAGTCTTCCAACTTTGAAATGTCTCCTTATGTGCCCCTCCCACTCTGTACCCCATCACATCCCATGTCACCCACAAACTTGCAGCCCTGGCCTCTACTATTATTTGCCTTCGTATCCTGACCTCCTGTATCTGTCCACACAGAAACACATACACTGTCTTCCCATCCTGATCGCCTTTTATTTGCCCCTTTCTCTGACTTCCTAGCAATTTCATTTACCCCTCTTTCTACCAATTTTGGTCTGTCCTATTAATTGCTGCTAACTAAACTCTCTAGTTAATCCCACACCCACTTTACCTGGCAAGTAACCCTGACCTTTCTTAATATTGGCTCTATTTCATTAATCGTGGCCTGTAACGTTTGCCCCTCATTTGTATCTTCAAACTTTGACCTCTCCCATTACCCCTCATGTTACAACCTTGGCCTTTCCAATTATTTGGTAGGGGGACACACTTTCAACCCTGACTCCCATTATTTGCCCTTCTGCTGCCTCTCCAACACCCCGCACTTCTCTCTCCCAACCCTCTCCTCTCTTCTGTGCTCTCACCCCGTGTTTCTCCCCTCCCCTCTAGTTGTCTCTACCTCCTCCCTTTCTCCCTCCCAGTGTGTGTCTGTAGCAGGCTGCCTGTGCTGTGCGGACCTTCCTCTGGGACACAGGGATGAGGGGGGGCTGCTCTCTGCTGCCTGACTCCCTGGGATGGTGGGGGCGGATTGCGGGGGTGTGAGGTAGGTCTCAGGGAGAGGATTGCGGAGGTTTTTTTTCATAGGGAGGGAGCGGGAGTGTTGTTAGGGTGGTTGGAAATTCAGCAATGCAGAAGGGCCAAGCTGTGCGGGAATGTGCTGCAGGCAAGCGTTTGGATGTCTACCGGTAAAATTGTAGCTGGGTGCCCCCTTGGGAGCTGACATTGTGATCGGGTGAGATTGACAGGATCTGCTCCCTGTGCAACACTTAACTGCAGTCTGCCCGACTTCTCATAGGTCTTCCTATATGTACAGAGGTGTGATCTGCTGTGCCCGGACTTCCTTCCTCTCTGTCTGCCCCTACTGAGCTATGATCTGTCAAAGAATCTTGTCTGATTGGGTTTCCTGTGTATATACAGAGGTGTAATAATGATCTGATATTGTTTCTTGTGTGTATACAGAGCAGTATGTATGCATGTGATCTGCCCAAACCGGATCCATTGAGATCTCATAAGATACATAAATGAAACTGATATTACAATCACCCTAGTTTTAGTTTGCTTTCCCATCTTCATTTTAAGTTGACATTTTTCTATCTGTTCTGATAGGGTTCCTTGTGTGCCCACTAAACCAATAGTGCAATAATTATACTTATTCTGCTTATCCTTGGTTTTGATCTTGTATTTTGTATGCAATCTGCTTTACCAGGGTTTTTGGGTCTATTGTACATATACTGAACTAATACTGAAATTATTTTGCACTTACTCTCCATATGTATGTGTTATGGTTGTGTTTATTTCAAAGGATCAGAACACAGTGTGTGCATTCTGAACTATGGCTATGCATATGATTGGCTGTGTTCCAGCCTGGTGTCCTCTAGAAGGTTTCTGATGTGTATCCAGAGCTGTGATCCATATTGACATTTATGTAGAATTGTGCACTGTATGGATCTGTCAGATAGAATTTGCTGCTTTTTACTTCTCTAATGTGGATATATATATATATATATATATATATATATATTTATATATATATATATATATATATATATATATATATATATATATATATATATATATATATTTGCACATGGGTTGTTATATATTTTTTTTTATATGTTGAGTATTAATTGCTAGACAAAAAGCAATTGTTTAAGCTGTTTTGTAGGCCACAGTCTGCTATGTATACATTGTCAAAGTGTTTTCAATATAATTATTTTAGCTAATATATACACTGATTTAACAACTTGATTGATTGTAACACATGTGAAGCAATACCTTTTTAACCCAGTGGTTACCAGTAATAATAATTTGACCCATTGAGTGCTAGAAGCAAATCCACTTCTGATTTTACTCCTTTTTTTTTTTTTTTTTTGCCCAGAACAAACACACACTATTTAACACTTGATTTTCTGGTTTACACCTGAACAATCATGATTAAATTACCTATAAGTAGCAGTTTATTCTCTTGAATACCTGCTGGAACACACATTTACTATGATTATAGGAATAGTCTAGTCAAGATTAAACTTTCATGAATCAGATAGAGCATGCAACTTTCTAATGTACTCCTATTATCAAATTTTATTTGTTTTCTTGCTATCTTTATTTAAATGTAAGCTTAGAAGCAAGCCCATTTTTGGTTCAGCACCTGTGTAGCGCTTGCTGATTGGTGACTTCATTAAGACAAAATGGTCCGGCTCCTATGCTAACATTCCGGCGTTTTCAAATAAAGATACCAAGAGAATGAAGAAAAATTGCTAATAGGAGTAAATTTGACAATTGCTTAAAATTGCATGTTCTATATGAATCATGAAAGTTTAATTTTGACTAGACTATTACTTTATAACCTTGATTGTCTAGATTATATACTGAGTAACATACACAAGTTATTTAACCTGTTGACTGAGACTTATCTTCGAAGATCTGGTGCAGCCTCACAAGTGAGAAGGATGGAGGAAGATATTTATGAGCCTTGCTGCCGTTTTGAAGGGAGCTTCACACCCCTTCCCACCAAAAAAGCAATCTCTGGAGAGCCTTTTAGAGGGTACCAGTGTCTATTTCTAGACATCATGGTATTAGTCATACCATGGTATAGCTCTCTCTTAATATGGTCTTTTATTTAAGGTTTCTTAAAGGGCAATAATACCCAAATGTTGAAACACTTGAAAGTGATGCAGTATAACTGTAAAAAACTGACTATAAAATATCACCTGAACATCTCTATGTAAAAAAGAGATTATTTTACCTCAAAAGTTTCTCAATAGCCATATCCCATTGTAAAGGACTTCTAAGCAACAAATCAGTATGTCTGTCCCGGGACAGCGGACGGAGCGAGCTTTCGTGCACACTCATGTTATTTCCCTATTCAGTGTAAGGAAGTTTACAATGAAATCTCATGAGAGTTAAGGCAAATCTCATGAGATCACAGTAAAAGAGTTCATTACCTTAGCACTGTTGATGCTGATTGGCTGCTGCTCATTTCTTCATTTTTTTTATTTTTGCTGGGCAGTAACTGAGTATAACTTTTTACACAGAACTTACTCTGCTGAGCTAAGGAGATTGGGAGGTAAAATATCTTCCTTTTTTACATAGAGATGCTCAGGTGATATTTTCCTGTCAGCTTTTTACAGTTATACTGCATCAGTTTCAAGTGATTTAGCATATGAGTATTATGTCCCTTTAAGTTCAGTGATTAAACATTTTTTATTAGTGAAATGATATATAATTTTTAAATAATAAAATCATAAGGCAGTAAACAACAACCTCCTTTTTATTTTTGTTACACCTGACATCTATTAAAATCTGCCCCCGCCGATTATTTTTCTTAAGCACAAGTACACTCATGATGGTGGATTTCAGCCTTTGTATAATTACCTTTTTTTTTTTTTTTTTTTTTTTTTTTTTTTTTTTTTCCTTCTTTATAAATCATGTACATTTTTTTTATATATATATATATATATATATATATATATATATATATATATATATATTCATTAAAATTATGGGGGGAGATATAAATCTGAAATTAAAATCCTCCATGTCTCAAAATTAAATAAATGTAATTATTTGCATAGGAAATTAGCACATCTAGACAAGTATCCCCGCTTGCTTTTCCCCAGAAATAACTCATATACAATGTTACCAATGCACAAGAGAACTCTGGGTAAGTTATGCAAATTATTTTTCTGTTAAAAGGATAGCTGTGTTAAAACAGTATTATTTTGAAGCAAAAAAACTGAGAATTTGCATTTGTGCATTGGTAACATTGTATATGAGTTATTTCTGGGGAAAAGCAAGCGGGGATACTTGCCTAGATGTGCTAATTTCCTATGCAAATAATATAAATAAATATATAAATATATATATATATATATATATATATATATATATACTCAAAGAATATTTAATGTTCAAATACCATAGTGCTGACACATGGAATATAAGCGGATTAGATAAATACTGAGAGCCAGAAAGCCATAGCTCTTCAAGTTCTCGCTCCTTTGTTTTTGGATTCTTCTATATACGTCCCTGTATAAATGTTTTCCCTTGCTCATGACAAATTGTATCAAGGGTTCCTTGTTATTCTAGCTCAGTGGTTCTCATCTCCAGTCCTCGAGTACCTCTAACAGCCCAGATTTTCATGATATCTGAACTAGAGCACAGGTGAAAATAATCAGCTGATCAGTAACCATAGTTATTAACCTGTGCTCACACATCAGCTGATTATTTCACTTGTGCTCTTGTCCAGCTAGGTCCTGTTAGGGGTACGTAAACGGACATTAAACCCACATTTTTTATTTCATTATTCAGATAGAGAATACCATTTTAAACACCTTTCTAATTTACTTCTATTATCTAATTTGCTTTATTCTCTTGATATTCTTTCCTGAAAAGCATGTCTAGATAGGCTGAGTAGCTTCTGATTGGTGGCTGCACATAGATGCCTCGTGATTGGCTCACCCGTGTGCATTGCTATTTCTTTAACTAAGGATATCTAAAGAGTAAAGCAAATTAGATAATAGAAGTACATTGGAATGTTGTTTAAAATTGTATTCTCTGTCTGAATTATGAAAGAAAATTTTTGGGTTTAATGTCCCTTTTAAAGACTGGAGTTGAGAAATCTTGTTTTTTTTTTCTGAGCGCTTACTTTCGTTTGTCCTTTTTTATCTTTATGCTGGCATTAATCTGATGAAGTCTTAGTTCTGTGTATTAAAGGGACAAAATGCCCATTTGATAAAGCACTTGGAATTGATGCAGCATTAGTGTAAAAAGCTGACATGAAAATATCACAAGAACAGCTCTATGTAAAAAAGGAAGATATTGTACCTTTAAAATTTCTTCAGCTCACAATGGTAAGTGCTGTGTGAATAGTTATCATTAAACTACTGTCAGTTGCATGTTGTAAAAATAAACAGCCAATCAGCTTAATCAGTGCGGATGTTACACTTTGCTTTACTGTGATTTCATAGGATTTCACTGAAATCCTGCAAGATTTCAGGAGTAGTGAAATAACATGACTGTGTCTGCATATGCCAAATGCACCCTTCCTTGCAAGTCCTGGGACTAGCATCACGATTGGCAGCTTAAAGGGACAGTCTACACCAGAATTTTTATTGTTTAAAAAGATAGATAATCCCTTTATTACCCATTCCCTAGTTTTGCATAACCAACACAGTTATAATAATATACTTTTTTACCTCTGTGATTACCTTGTATCTAAGCCTCTTCAAACTGCCCCCTTATTTCAGTTCTTTTGACAGACATCCATTTTAGCCAATCAGAGCTGGCTCACTGGATCTCCACGTGCGTGAGCACAGTGTTATCTATATGTCACACATGAACTAACACCCTCTAGTGGTGAAAAACTGTTAAAATGCCCTGAGAGAAGAAGTGGCCTTCAAGGGCTTAGAAATTTGCATATGAACCTCCTAGGTTTAGCTTTCAACTAAGAATACCAAGAGAACAAAGCAAAAATGGTGATAAAAGTAAATTGGAAAATTGTTTAAAATTACATTCTCTATCTGAATCATGAAAGTTTATTGTGGACTAGACTGTCCCTTTAAATTCCCTTTTACAATGGGATGTGGCTACTGAGGACATTTGGAGGTAAAATATCTGCCTTTTTCCATGGAGATGTTCAGGTGGTATTTTCTAGACAGCTTTTTTACAGCTATGCTGCATCACTTTAAATTTTGGGTATCACGTTAGTTTAAAAAGATTTTCCGGATCTATAAAAGGTTGATATTTACCTATAATATACTGTTCTAGTGTGTCTTTCACAGTGGGTTGAAATGGATATGAAAGTGATTGCTTACATGATTACATTACATCCTTTGCACGTTATGGTCTTTAAGCAGTGGACATCCTAAATGTTTCACTCTGCTAGTGGTGAAATGGAAGTGATGATGAATTAGTGGTGATAATAAATTGCTTCCATTCCCTTTTTAAAGAGACATCAAAGTAGTTAATTTAAAATAATATATGATATAGAACAAGTATAAAATAAACCTATTAAATGGGCTTGAAACCAAAACAATTGCTTTTTTTTTTTTTTTTTTTTTTTTTTTTGAATAAACAGTTTTATTGTCAAATAAAATTCGTACAATACAGAGGTCAAAAAAGGGATTGCAACAAACCGTTTAACATTTTCTTTTACATTTTACAGTTATGCAGTGAAATGCGTCTAACAAAAAGTATCTAGAAACGTTCTGTTGCCACAGTTGTCAGGAGCCTTAGGTCCTATATCAATCTCCTAATAAAGCATAAACACAACTTAGTTCGCGTAAGCTAATTATGAAATTTATTTGCTATATATGTGTCCCACATGATCTTCATTAAGCCGTATGACACCTCTGTCCTCGATTTAATGTATGCATATTCCTCTAATTGTAAGATGTGTTGGAAAGTGTGGATCCAATCAGCAACTGTGGGGGTGTATTTTTGTTTCCAGTGCCTTGCAAGTAATGTCTTCATGCCATTACTTGCCATAAAGATTAGTTTTTTCACTTGTGTTTGTGTTTTTCTTGGAATAATATTAAATAGCCAGATGCGAGGATCTGGTGGAATCGTAACCCCCACCATTTCTGAAGTCTCCCTTGCTACTTTTTCCCACACTTCCTTTATCATAGTACAATCCCACCAGATGTGTGCCATGTTCCCCCTGCCATTTTCACACCTCCAGCATGTATCACTTGCCGTCCTATAGAGTTTATGTATCCTAGCCGGTGTGTAGTACCATCTTTGGATTATCTTTAAATTTAGTTCAATTAGCCGGCTGGAGGAGGAGACCTTGGTTACATTCGTGAAAATCTCTGAGACCTCTCTTAGTGTCATGTCTAGGTTCAGTTCTGTATTCCACCTGTCTATGTAATACGGGGTGTAGCCATGAGGTGGGATTTGTAGTAGTGCATGAGAAATAGCTAGTGTCTTTTTATGTGGGGTGTCTGTTCTACATAGTGATTCAAATGCCGTCATGGGCCTCACTAAATTCCTTCGATCAGGGTGTTTTGTTATATATGATTGGCATTGGCGTAATAGTAACCAATTTTTTGAGAGGTCAATTCCCTCTGTTGCTAACTCTTCTAGGTTATAAAATTTATGCTCATTACCTAACTGATATGCCGCTAAGGTTCTTCTCTTGTTGGATAGGGTTTTGCTGGGGAAATTCAGCCCCGGTATAAAGTCTGTGTTATTTGTAAGGGGTGTTAGCGGGGAGGTTCTTGAGGATATATTCGGGTATGATATTAGAATATGGTTCCAGACCCGGAATGTCTCTGCTATGATAGAGTTAGGGTGATGTTCTAAAGAGGTCTGTTTTGGCGGTAGCCAGCAGAGGGACCCCAGGTGTGTCTTATTTGCAATATCATGCTCCAGTGCTACCCAAGCCTTAGTTGTGAAGTTCGTGTACCAATCAATGATCCTTTGCAGGAATATTCCCGTACGGTACTTTTCCAAGTCAGGGACCCCCAATCCACCTCTTTTAGTTGGCATGCACATTAGTTGCTTATTGATCCTTGCTGGCCTATTTTCCCATACATATGCTAATAGTTTGGATTGTAGTGAATTGGTGAAGTTCTTGGGTGTGGGGATGGGCAGGGTTTGGAAGATATATAATAACCTTGGAAGGACATTCATTTTTAGGATTGTGATTCTCCCTAACCAGGATACATTCTTTGATCTCCAAGCTGAGAGATCTGCTATGATCTGTTGTTGGATGGGGACATAGTTTAGTTGAAACATTTCTTCAGTTGTTGGGGCTAAGTATATGCCTAGGTATTTTAGGGAGTTCCCTCTTTTTTTGAATGGATATGTCTGACAAATATTTTGGGATTGCGGGGGATCATGGTTTAGCAAAAGCATCTCTGACTTAGATTTATTGATGAGAAAATTGGATACTTTTTGGAAATTGTCTAGTTCCTCACAAAGGGAGGGTATAGAGGTTGCGGGGTTGGTAAGGAAAAATAAAATATCATCAGCATATAATAAGATCTTGTGGGTAGAACCCGCTATTTCTAGTCCCTGGATTGAGGGTTTGTCTCTAACTGCCAAGGCCAGGGCTTCCACTATGCAGGCAAACAGCAATGGGGATAGGGGGCAACCCTGGCGGGTCCCATTTGATATACTGAATGGATTAGACAAGTGGCCATTGACTCTGACCCTAGCTGACGGGGAATGGTAAAGGGCGAAAATCCTTGATATGGTGGTTTTTCCCAGTTGGAATTTTTGTAATGTGGCCCTGAGGAATGTCCAACAGACGCGGTCGAACGCTTTCTCCGCGTCTGTTGAGACCAGGGCCAGGGGCAATTTCTGTTGCTGGGTGTATTCTAGGAGATGTATTGCCCTAACTGTGTTATCCTTGGCCTCTCTGTTTTGTATGAAACCTACTTGATCATTCTTAATAAGCTGGGGCAATACCTGATTTAAACGGTTGGCTAGAATTTTTGCATATATTTTGAGGTCCGAGTTCAATAGTGAAATGGGCCTGAAATTCTCCACCCTGTCTGGAGGTTTGCCTGGTTTAGGCAAGACCACTATATGGGCTTCCAGGTTAGTGTCTAGGAATGGGTTCTCCTCACTGATGCTGTTAAACAAGTCTAATAGTTGTGGTATTAAAATGTCCTTGTATTGTTTGTAGTAGCTGTTTGAGTAACCGTCTGGTCCTGGGGCCTTCCCCGTAGGGAGGTCTTTTATTACTATCTTGATTTCCTCATAAGAGAACGGACTATCCAGTGAATCTATCTGTTCCTGACTCAGTGTGGGGAACTTTAGTTTCTCTAGGTATTCCTGTGTCAGTGAGCTTTTTTTAAATTGTGGTGGATATTCCCCAGCTTTACTAATATTGTATAGTTGTTCATAATATGTTCTGAATGCCTCAGCTATTTGGGTAGTCGTGTATACATCTTTCCCCTTGATGTCTTTTGTCTGTAAAATATATGTTTTATTAACCAAAACAATTGCTTTTAACCTCTGTTATATGTAGCATAAATGTTCAAACGGAATTATCCACTGGGTGACTGGTAGAATTTAATGATTTTTAAATACAAATACAAAGGGCTCTTTTGATAAAATAGCCACAACATAAAATGAATTATTTTGCAGAAAAGTCTTGGTGAAATTCTTGCATAGATACATATATCCATTATGAATCTAAATGCACAACAAACTGAAAGCGTGTACAGTTGTGCTCATAAGTTTACATATCCTGGCAGAATTTATGATTTCTTGGCCATTTTTCAGAGAATATGAATGATAACACAAAAACTTTTCTTTAACTCATGGTTAGTGTGTGGCTGAAGCCATTTATTATAAATTAACTGTGTTTACTCTTTTTAAATCATAATGACAACAGAAACTACCCAAATGACCCTGATCAAAGTTTACATACCCTGGTGATTTTGGCCTGATAGCATGCACACAAGTTGACACAAAGGGGTTTGAATGGCTATTAAAGGTAACCATCCTGTGATCTGTTTGCTTGTAATTAGTGTGTGTGTATAAAAGGTCAATGAGTTTCTGGACTCCTGACAGACTCTTGCATCTTTCATCCAGTGGCTGCACTGACGTTTCTGAATTCTGAGTCATGGGGAAAGCAAAAGAATCGTCAAAATATCTGCGGGAAAAGGTTGTTGAACTGTATAAAACAGGAAAGGGATATAAAAAGATATCCAAGGAATTGAGAATGCCAATCAGCAGTGTTCAAACTCTAATCAAGAAGTGGAAAATGAGGGGTTCTGTTGAAACCAAACCACGGTCAGGTAAAATTTCAGCCACAACTGCAAGGAAAATTGCTTGTGATGCAAAGAAAAACCCACAAATAATTTCAGGTGAAATACAGGATTCTAAGAACACGTGATGTGGCTGTTTCAAGATGCACAATAAGGAGGCACTGGAAAAAAGATGGGCTGCATGGTCGAGTCGCCAGAAGAAAGCCATTACTACACAAATGCTACAAAGTATCCCGCTTACAATATGCCAAACAGCACAGAGACAAGCCTCAAACCTTCTGGCACAAAGTCATTTGGAGTGATGAGACCAAAATTGAGCTTTTTGGCCACAACCATAAATGCTACATTTGGAGAGGAGTCAACAAGGCCTATGATGAAAGTTACACCATTCCTACTGTGAAACACAGAGGTGGATCACTGATGTTTTGGGGATGTGTGAGCTACAAACGCACAGGAAATTTGGTCAGAATTGATGGCAAGATGAATGCAGTATGTTATCAAAAAATACTGGAGGAAAATTTGTATTCATCAGCCCGGAAGCTGCGCATGGGACGTACTTGGACATTCCAACATGACAATGATCCTAAACACAAGGCCAAGTCGACCTGTCATTGGCTACAGCAGAATAAAGTGAAGGTCATGGAGTGGCCATCTCAGTCTCCTGACCTCGATATCATTGAGCCACTCTGGGGAGATCTCAAACATGCAGTTCATGCAAGACAGCCCAAGAATTTACAGGAACTGGAGGCTTTTTGCCAGGAAGAATGGGCAGCTTTACCATCTGAGAAGATAAAGATTCTCATCCACAAATACCACAAAAGACTTCAAGCTGTCATTGATGTTAAAGGGGGCAATACGCGGTATTAAGAACTGGGGTATGTAAACTTTTGATCAGGGTCATTTGGGTAGTTTTTGTTGTCATTATGATTTAAAAAAAGTAAACACAGTTGATTGATAATAAATGGCTTCAGCCAAACACTAACCATGAGTGAAAGAAAAGTTTTTGTGTTATCTTTCACATTCTCTGAAAAATGGCCAAGAAATCATAAATTCTGCCAGGATATGTAAACTTATGAGCACAACTGTATTTAATGACTGGACAGTAATTCTTTTTAGTTGAAGTTTGAGAACTTATATTTGTTTTGAGGCCTGTTATCTGTTTATTACAAATATTTTATCCAGAAAAATAAAAAGGGAAATAAACTTTAAATCCTTTTCTTCATATTTGGATGATGTTACCTTCTTCTTGGCAAGCTCTGATTGGTTGACGGACAGGGGGAAGGAATACTAATTCCCTGTCATTTGGGTTTTTATACAGAAACAAATGTTTCACAGTTCACTTCTTTTCTCACTCTTATATAGAAATTGTCATTTTTCATTTGCTGTTTTGCTGGATTAATCCAAATAAGTTCCCCACCAAAAAAATATTTCTAAAAATGATACCATTATATAATGGGAAAAGAGAATCAACAACTTTCTTCTTAACATGTCTTAGTTTAAGAAGTCAAATGTGTTCCTGCACATTTCTACCAATTACTTTGCAGCATCTAGGAGGGTTAGAGTTCTGTATTCCTCGGATTTCATTCCAGCCTTTTTGGGGTTAAAGGCTTGTGGGAACACTATAATTACTGTAAAAGCAGGAAAGATAAACAATAATAGTGTAAGCAACGTTCTTTATTATGCATAATTCAACTTCTTATGAAGAAAGAAAATTTAAAGTTTAATGTACATTTAAGAGAAATTTACATTCTAGGGGCTCCATGACATATGCTGCGTCTCCCGCAAAAGCTTGCACCGCCGGTTTTTACGCAATTTTGGTATTACATAGCAATCACCAATACTTGGAGAGAACAATGGGCAATCATAATTGTATTACCTTTGTCTCTTTAAAACCCATTGGGAGTGTAATTTATTCTACTGTTAAAGGGACATTATACACTCATTTTTTTCTTTGCATAAATGTTTTATATATCTATTTATATAGCCTATAAAGTTTTTTTTTTTAAATAAATGTATAGTTTTGCTTATTTTTAAATAACATTGCTCTGATTTTCAGACTCCTAACCAAGCCCCAAAGTTTTATGTGAATACTGTCAGCTACCTTCTCCAGCTTGCTCCTGTCTGTGTAAAGGGTCTTTTCATATGCAAAAGAAGGGGGGGGGGAGTGTCTTATTTGCCACTTGCAGTGGGCTTTCCAGCTACCTTTTCAACAAAGCCAAACTGACAGCTTCTAAGTAAGTTTTTAAACAGTTTTATACTGGATTTTTATATCAGAATCTGTGCATCTTATTCTTTATAGTAGTGTCTATTACATGCAGATATATGAAAATGAGTGTATACTGTCCCTTTAACACAGCTTGGCATTGATGCTACAATATATAATGCGACAGTCAAGTCCAAAGAAAACCTTCTTGCTTCAAATAGAGCATGTAATTTTAAACAACTTTCCAATTTAATTCTAACACCAATTTTGCTTTGTTCTCTTGGTATTCTTAGTTAAAAGATAAACCTAGGATGACTCATATGATAATTTCTAAGACCTTGAAGACCGCCTCTTTGCAATTGTGTCAAACAAATCACAAACACAACCTCTCACCTGCAGCCTTAAAACACCTGATAATGCACACCTATCGGTAACATCAGTATTATATATATATATACCCATGTGTCAATTTATATTGGATGTGAGATACATTGATTTACATCTTAGAAGTGAATATTACTATATGTACCCTTCATAATCTAACTATTGTGGATGTGAGTTATAGTACAAGAATATGTCATAAACATGATATTACCTGTTATTGCCATTTCCACACAGGTCATATTATATGTTTTAACAATATTAGTGTAATAAAACACACCTTACATGAATGTGTATGACAATGACATGGTAAATAACAGAGGACAAGGTTTATGGTGAACTATAATAATATTTAAAGAGAGGAGTGGCCATATTGTTGAATAAAACATTTGACTGTTGTATTGACAAAACAACATTAGATCCAGAAGGGCGATTTTTAATTTTAGAATGAACTATTTACAGAGTTCAATATATTATGTAATGTATATGGACCCAATACGGTAGATCAGGAATTTTGGAGGAAACTTACGCTAAAGCTACATGGTTATATAGGAAAAAATCTAATAGTTGCCTGTGACTTTAACTTAATTGTAGACTCTACATTGGATAGATCTAGTAAAACAATAATAGCCACGAGAGATAGGAAAGTACGGATTTTACAAAAGTTTATTTTCCATTTAGGTTTAGTGGAGAATCTAATCTATTCTGGAGAATTCATAATCCAGATGTTCGATCATATACTTGTATGTCTAAATCCCACCGGTCATTATCCAGAATAGATTATTTCCTTATATCTGAATCTTTACTTAATGTATTTTGGGAAACAAGAATAGATGATATCGTTATATCTGATCATGCCGCCATATCCTTAAAATGTAACTCTAACCTGTTGAGTATTCGGAATAACCATATTTATTTTCCCAAGCACTTAATTAACAATGTTAA
Organism: Bombina bombina; assembly: GCF_027579735.1. Lineage (NCBI taxonomy): Eukaryota > Metazoa > Chordata > Amphibia > Anura > Bombinatoridae > Bombina > Bombina bombina. The sequence continues at coordinate 971,612,954 of NC_069501.1, read as the reverse complement.
TTTTCAAAAATGGTTAAAAAACACATTTACTGAATTCTGTAATAATAATGTAGACTATTACGACAAAATAGAAATATATTGGGAGTCGTCAAAAGCTGTCCTGCGTGGAGAAATTAAATCACACATGTGTCATTTAAAGAAAAAAAAGTAACCGTATCAAAATTCAATTAGCTAATCAGGTTAAAAATGCCTTTAGAGCCTATATTGCGAATCCAAATAACTTCCGTTGGAATGGAGTCTTTATATTAAAGCTAAAGTCGCGCGAGACTCACAATTACAACAGGATACTATTCAAGAAGATTTTAGAATTAAAGCTATTTATGGAGGACATGTGGGTAGATCCGCGAAATTTTTATCCAGAATTACCAAAGCTATATCTAAAAACGCAATACCGGCAATCCGACGGGGTACAGATTGATATACTAATCAAAGCGATATTGAGAAAATATTTTTTGACTATTTCACTAATTTATATAAAGGTGAAAAGCCGAATCTTAGCAATAAGGAGGAATTCTGGAACAAGGTCCAGACTCCGCGATTCTCTCAAGTGATAATTGACGAAATTAACGCCCCTATTACAGATATTGAGATTGTATCAGCCATTAAAAACGCCAAATTAAATAAGGCTGCAGGTCCAGACGCTTTACCAGCAGAATTTTATAAAATTCTGCAGCCCCAGATTGTACCTGTGCTAAGTAAGTTATTTAATTATTATTATGCTGATTGCACCACATGTTCTCCATACTTTGCTGCTGCTAATATTTCATTGATTTTGAAGGAGGACAGGGATCCCGAGTTGCCCGGTTCGTATAGGCCTATCTCCGTACTAAATGCTGATTATAAGCTTTTGACAGCCATATTAGCGAACCGTCTTAAGCCGTACATTGGTGAGGTAATACATGAAAATCAATCAGGTTTTATGCCTGGACGAAACCCAGTGAAAAATACTAGGAAAGTTGTCTTACTTCTGGATCTACTCTGGAATAAATACAGATTTTAGAGTCATTTTTCAGCTATTGATAAGGCTATTCTTACAGTTAATGCGGAGAAGGCCTTCGACCGGGTTGCCTGGGATCATCTGTTCTCTTCATTAGGAAAATTCGGGATATTAGGTAATTTTTAATAAGTTTATCCGGTTAATTTACAATTCCCCAGCATCTGCAATTATTATCAACAATATGGTCTCTAACCGTTTCTTTTTACAGAGAGGGACCCGACAGGGATGCCCTGTCTAACCGCTATTATTTAACATTTCACTAGAACCTTTAGCAATTCTGCTAAGGAAAGAATTGGAGGGTATTACAATAGCCGATCAGAAAATAACTCTTTTACTATATGCAGATGATTTGATATTATTTCTATCTGACCTACAAAAATCCCTGCCGATATTACAGGAGATTTTTTCTAAATTTGGCTCGTTCTCCGGTTACAGGGTTAATATGCTGAAATCAGAACTTCTTTGGATAGATAATAAGCCCGGACATAGAATTATTCATCCATTTACCGTAGTCTCCCAAATTACTTATTTAGGTCTTAAATTGTCGACTAATCCAGATGAGTGGTATAATTTAAATTTTATTCCCATATTAGAGAAGATTAAAAAGAAATTGGAGGATTGGGCCTTTTTGCCTATCTCTTTTTTTGATTAAGACGCTCCTGTTCCCTAAATTCTTGTACATTATACAAAATATTCCATTATTAATACATAAGGCCGATATTATGAGATACAACAAAGCTTGTTCGAAGTTTCTATGGCCAAAATCTAAACCGCGTATTGCCATTCAGCGTCTTATGGATTTAAAATCTGCTGCTGCTCTAGTACTCCCCAACATAGTGATTCTGGCAAGATTTGCCATAGATTGGATTACTAAAAAAGAGCAAATAACTTCATATAACTGGGAATCCGGTTTGATTTCTCCATTTAACCCTGTAGCCCTTATACATTGCCCTCTAACTGCGCTTCCTTCTAGATTTTTTTTTTTTTGAACAGTTTTAGGAATATTATTGTAGCATGGCAGAAATTATGTAATGTGTTAGATCTCCCGGCGCATGTCTCTCAGTTTATACCCATTATAGGTAATCCAAATTTCATCCCCGGAATTTCTAATAAGGTCTTCCAGAATTGGGCAAGAAAAGATTTAAAGCTTGCTGGTCAATTAGTGGGTAGAGACGGGTCCCCTACTGTTTATGCTAAGATAGCTTCAGAGTTTGACTTACCATCATGTGAATTCTTTGCATATTTGCAAGTGAGACATTTTATCAATGAATTGATTCAAAACTATGGCTCAAATTGGTCTTTGGGGGAACTGGACAATAGAATTAATAGTTATCGGGTAGGGTTATATAAAATTGCCCCCTTGTACAATCTATACATACAAAAGGCTTCAGCTATGCAGATTAAGGGTATGGTGACGAAATGGTCTAACAAATTTCCTGATATTCAAGAACAGACTATAATAGATAGTTTTAAAATTACAGAACAGGCCTGGGTATCAACTTACTGGCGCGAGTCACAAATCAAGATTAGTTTACGGAGCTACCTTACTCCAGAAATTATATCCAGGTGGTATAAAACTTCAGTGCATTGTTCTAGATGTAACTTTCCCTATGCAGATCTATTTCATTATATGTGGGAATGTCCCAAAATTATTAAATTTTGGTCTAAAGTTTCGTTTTGGATGAACATGAAGCTTCATCTTGAGCATACAATCAAACCTGTTGAGGTTTTTTTTTCTGACAAAGTATCAGGGGGTCCAGAAGAATTTTAAACTTATCAATACAATAATACTAATAGGCCGCACTCTAATACTTAAAACTTGGAAAGATACAGGGGCGCCCACTTGTTCCCATCTTAAAAATAGTTTACTCACACAATGTATGATACAGCAAATCATGCTAGAGTTGCCCTCTGATGCACATGTTGCAATTTTCTTTAAGAAATGGGAAGCATTTATACGCTTATTACAAATATCTGCCCAGAAAATATTAGTCAAACCATTATTGAAGTCGGCATACGTACAAACTAATATATTGGCAGGTCACCTCCCGAGTAGTTGGTTAGAGGAGAATGATGTATATCAGGGCGGGAGATAGAGAGTTTTTTTTTTTTTTTTTTCTAAAAAGGATAACTGTGTAGATAATACATTGAATGGAAACTTATAATTTGAAGTATAGGAGACGTAAATCCATATGTGGGAATACTCTTACGCAGAAGCAGCTGGTTCCTCTATTATATGTTTGTATACAGAATTTGTATTTTGGAATATTCTCACGAGAAATTAGCTTTTTTTTTTTTTTTCGTCTTTCTTTCTTGCTTTTTTGTTTGTTATTAACAAAGAGTGAAAAAATATGATTAGATTATAGGAAATGTATGGTGAAAAATGTATGGAAATAATAATATTTATTTATTTTTTTGGCTTCTTGGATGAGGGAGCAGAGGTGCCTGTAGTGGATTTCCTTGTTTTCCTGGTTTTAGAAGATTCTTGTGTTTCTGCTGGGGTGCTGGAGACAGTGTCCTGCTGGTGTGTAAAGTGCTCAACCAACACACCCAAGAGTTGACTTTGTTCTCTCCATCTATTGTCCATCTGCATATCGGACAGAATTCACATCATCTGTGACTGGTTCTGAACACTTGCACTTAAAGGGACACTAAACCCAATTTTTTTCTTTCCTGATTCAGATAGAGCATGAGATTTTAAGCAACCTTCTAATTTACTCCTTTTATCAATTTTTCTTTGCTCTCATGCTATCTTGATTTGAAAAAGCAGTACTGTAAGCTTTAGAGCCAGCCCATTTTTGTTCAGCACCTGGGTAGCACTTGCTGATTTGTGGCTAAATGTAGCAAACCAATCAGCAAGCGCTACCCAGGTGCTGAACTAAAAATGGGCCAGCTCCTAACCTTTCATTACTGCTTTTTCAAATCAAGATAACATGAGAACAAAGAAAAATTGATAATTGGAGTAAATTAGAAAGTTGCTTAAAATTGCATGCTCTATCTGAATCATGAAAGAAAAAAAATTGGGGTTAGTATCCCTTTAATGATGCTGCCATGTTCCTCTGCAGCTCTATGCTACGTTGTATCCTCTCTTGCCTCCTGAAGAACCTCTCTTGGCCTCTTTGTATGCTCTCAGTGCTTGTTATGAGCCTTCTCTGGAGTGCAATGTATTCTTCACCCAGGGGAGAATACAATGCATCCACAGGCTCTTGAGCAACAGGGCTTCTAGTTGCTTGTTGGGCATGTTCACCTGCTTATGCTTGTGAGGCAGGTTCAGCTGCATCTACTGGTGCTCATGGGGCAGGTTCAGCTGCATCTGATGGTGCTTGAGGTGCAGCTGTAGTTTCGGATATATTTCCATCTGCAGATGGGGGAGGTCGTCCCATGGATGAGGATGGGGGAGCTTTCATGGTTGATTGATAGTCCCACTGATGACTAGTGTGTATGACCACTCAGCCTCTCCAATTGGCACTTCTTGTGACATAGTCTGTGGGTAAAATCCATGACTGACATGAGATTGTGTTGTTGGGGGGGTAAATACATGGACCCTTTGTGGCTGTCTTGGCTTCCCCTCAAAGCCAAAGAAAGGATATTCCTCTGGCCAGGAATCTTGCCAGGGGTCATATGTCAATGGCGGTGGCATCACTCCTGGGTCCTCAACTGAAGCCATCCAAACCTGCTCATGTCTGGGAGCATACTGTTCTTGCGGTTGCCTGAAGACTGGCGGTAGTGGTGATGGCATGGATGTTTGCATCCTCGTGACAGGAGGTTCTGTGGAGGAGTCAAAGGATGAGAAGGATTAGTACAGTCATATATATGTCCATGTGGGCATACAATTGCATGTGGCTTGTGGCCTGTGTTACTCTGAGACATGTTGGTATTGCACTATTCCACCTCATATCATGAATTGCATTGTGTTAAGTAGCAGTAATGTCAAGTATAATTGTAGATGTTTTTGTTAGTACGCCAAATACCATGCTCCTCATCGTGTACATGAATTGTGTTATTAAAGGATGTTATATCTTAAATACACATAATACTGTTGTGTGGGATGTTACTCACCAGCACGCTGTGCTGTGGTTGCAGCCCCTGAGTCACGAGCCCCTGGAAGTCCATGGACTGCTGTGATACTCAGGGACCTGCGTATCATCTCCTGCCAGGTATTATACTCTATATCGAGGGATGGACCACCGCCTGTTCCCTTCTGGTGCATAGCTTCCTGCCCCATCTTTTCTTTGACCCGCCTCTTGCAATAATTCCAGCTCTTTTTCAGGCCCTCAACAGTCCTCCTCTGCGGGGCCACACTGTTGATGGCATCCTCTACCGCCAACCATGCCGTTTTTCTCTTTTTGGCAATACCTTTGCCCTTCTCCTGCCCGAAGAGGTCACTGTAATTGTCCATGATGACCTGGACAAGGGCAACATTTTCCGCAAATGAGAAGTTGGAACATCTCAGCCTCTCATCCTCCATGGCCACTTGGCTTCCTCCCTGTGATGTCCCTGGTGTGGGTTCCTCCCTATCCTCTCCCTCCTCCCCTCTTCTGTCCCCATGTTCACCCTCTCTCCCTCTCCTGGATGTGCCTGCTCTCTGGGGCTCTCAGGCATCTTCCCTCCCATCATCCCTTCTGGCTCTCCCTCTCCCCACTCCACTTACTCCCTGACGGGGAACCCAATGGTCCTCCTGTCCTCTCCAATACTCCTCTCCCTGCCACTCCTCTCCCCTCCTCCCTACCTCTCCCTGCCATCCTCACACTAAATCACACACTCCCAGTTCAATCACACACAATCACAACCTATCACACTGTAAAACTCAAATAAAATGTGTGAGGTGTTATACAAATACACCACACTTTTTTTTTTCTATGAATGTGTGCAATATGTAAGAATATGTGTAAGTGTACAAGCTTACTCAACAACAATGGAACCTAACTAACTCCTCTGTTTGCACCTCTCTCTCTACTCTCACTAATCCTCCACTCCAGTGTAGTGTGTTGTAGCTCAACGAACAATCCAAACACACTGAAGAAAATGGCGGCTGTGCATGGGTTTATATATGAATTTAAATATCGTAATTGCGTTTCGCATTTTCATTTGAATTCCGTGTTCGTTTTTACGCGTGTTAACCTAATTTGCATAAAACTACTCTTTTTTGACACTTTCCGTGGACACAAGACTGGTGTAAGTTACTTGCAACGACTAAAATGTGTATTTGCGCACATTTCAGAAGATCACAAGTTTGTCCTACTTACGCTAGTCTAGCATCTAACGGCGCAGTATATGTAATACCCTGATGTGCGAGGTGAAATTATGGGCAGCTTGGGTTTCAACACTTGCGCTGAAGCCTGCGCCGTATATGTAATGAAGCCCTAGGTCTTGTATTTTTTTTATTTCAAAATCAGCGCTAAATTTAAATAGAAATTCAAGAGTCAGACACATTTTAGGAACTAGTAAAGATATATATATATTTGTAGCATAATCCAAGTCATGTAATGATCTAAAACAAAATGTATTTTCTTCAGCACATATAGAACATGTAGCATATATATTAGTTTGGATATACTATCGAATTGTGATCTCCTTTTAAATGATTTTTGGCAGTGTGATCATCTTGTGCATGTCGAGCATGAAAGGGCGTAAAAGTTGCATTTAAAGGAATATTAAACACTTTTTGCATTTGTATAAAAATAATTGGCTTGTTCCCCACATCTAGGGAGGCCAAAAACAAATTCTGTAACCTAGGTTTTAAAAATACTGCAAATTATATAGCTGGTTTAGTCAATTTGCAGCAATTCGAATATTCTATCTATCTATCTTGTATTACATTGATCGCTTTTTAAAGGACCAGTAAATACAGCAGATTTGCATAAGCAACAAATGCATGATAACAAGACAATGCAATATCACGTAGGGGGCGATTTATCATTTGTCTGACGGCCATGATCCGCTGTAGCGATCATGTCCGCCAGACATCGATAAATGCCGACAGCATACGCTGTCGGCATTTATAATTGCACAAGAAGTTCTGGTGAACTGCTTGTGCAATGCCGCCTCCTGCAGATTCGCAAGCCAATCGGCCGCTAGCAGGGGGTGTCAATCAACCCAATCGTATGCGATCAGGCGGATTGATGTCTGCAGCCTCATAGGCGGTGGATGAGTTAAGGAGCAGTGGTCTTAAGACCGCTGCTTCTTAACTCCTATTTCCGGAAAGCCTGAAGGCTCATGCTGAGACGGGTATTTGGCCCCAATCGGGCCATGATAAATCGGCCCTCGTGTCTGAACTTTAAAGGAGTAGTAGATTTTTTTTTTTTCCCCTACAAATTTCAGTTATGTCTATTTCTTCTCTATGACTGTGCACATTTTGTTAGTGGAGGTAAATTGAAAAGTTGTTTTAAAATTGCATGCTCTATCTGAATCATAAAGTTTAATTTAACGTGAGTGTCCCTTTAATGAGTTACTGTAGGCAGTGTGCATGTGCCTAATGTGCAGTTGCATCTTGTATATGATACAAGTGCTTTATTGGCAACTGGTCATAAATGCATTAAATGTGTCATTGTACAGTGACCACTTTTTTAAAAAAAAAGAACCATTGTGCAAGTTGTTGTTTTTTGCAAACATGATTTAAATAATAAGTGTTCTATCTAGTGCAGTAAATTTAGATGAAACTCAGAATATTGAGGAGTCAGACACATATTTATAAATATAAATATAAAATATAAATTTTTATGATTCAGATAGAGCAGGCAATTGTAAGCAACTTTCTAATTTACTCCCATTATCAATTTTTGTTTGTTGAAAAGCAGTGGCACAAGCCTAGGAGCTTACCCATTTCTGGAGCACTATATAGCAGCAGTTCAGTTCTGCAGAAATGCTATCCATTTGCAAGAGCACTAGATGGCAGCACCATTTCCTGTCATGTAGTGCTCCAGACACCTACCTAGGTATCTCTTCAACAAAGGATATAATGGGAGCTTAACGTAAAACCGCTCCATAAGGATTCCATTTACTTTGTTTTAACTACATAAGAGATTGAATACTGTTTGAGTTTATGAAAATCATTTAGAAAACAATGAAAATGCACTGAAAATCCCACAGCTTCCCATGACATGATGGACTCATAATTACCCTAGTATGAGAGAATCGGGACATTATATGGAAATGCCTTTTAAACTCTGTTAATTTCATAGAGTAAAAGATCTGTAATGGGGTTGAATATTAAGGACTGAGAGAACCTTTTTACCAGCACCACAAGAAATACCACCAAACAATCAATGGCTCTTTGTTATGGTCTTGTTACAAACCATTCTAGATAATACGCAGCAGCAGCATCCTCTGCACTGTTTGTGGTAAGGAATGAATCATACTGTATATGAGTGACAGCCGCCATTCTTTTACAGCAATTATTGCTAGTTTCCTAAGTTAGGAAAGATGTTTACTTTGAGATGGTCATATAAAATACTTGGTTATGCAAAGTATAACACCTATTCCTGAAAAATAAAAAGAAAGCATAACTTTGCCACATATCTGTATCTCATTTATAGTCTGTTATCTTATCACTTCTGAAGAAGCCAAATAATGGATACTTTGTTAACACAATGACAGTGGCAAGCCCTGTCTTCTGCAGACCGGATTGGCTCTTCCATATGTGGAGTTTGATCTATCTAATATTACAGTGATCGCTTTTAATGCGTTACTGTAGGTTCATGTGCAATTGCGTCTTGTATATGATGCAAGTGCATTATTGGCAACTGGTCACAAGTGCACTAAATGTGTCATTGTACAGTGACAGTTTTTTTTAAAAGAACCATTGAGCAAATGCAAGTTTTGTTTGCAAACATGATTTAAATAATAATAGCGTTCTGTGCAGTAGATTTATATGAAACTTTGGTTGCAGTCAGAATATTGAGTAGTCAGACACACATTTTTTAAAGGGACAGTCTAGTCAAAATTAAACATGATTCAGAGCATAAGTTTCTAATTTACTCCTATTATCTTTTTTTTCCTTCTCTTTGAATCTTTATCATGAAAGTTTAATTTTGACTAGACTATTCCTTTAAGTCTGGAATAAATGTTTATATAATAATGTAAAAAGTTGTAAAGTAACATTTTTAATTTATCAGGATTTGTCAGTGTAGTATTCTTGTACTAAATTGCTTCTTACTCCTGGGAAATACCTGACTGTCCCTATTCTGACTTTGTGAAACCAGGATATAGTGTAGGTAAAAGGGGCTGAGAGACTGCAGGAGAGATCGGCCAACCTGAGACAATGTTGCAGATGGCTGGACACTCGGTAAACATTTCCTTTAATCAGTATTAGAATTGGGGAACATAGGAAATAACAATCTTCTTATCTACTTGTCAGAAACATAGAGATTTGCCAGTAAATTATCTGCCCATGGGCTTAACTGGTGTAAAACCATCTTGTTAATAAACCCACTAATACCTTGCTGTTTCCTTTTGAGCATATACTGTAAAATAAGGATGGCCCAATGGGAGCCTGAGGGCCACATGTGGCCCTCTACATCAGTTTTTGCTGCCCGTAGATAAAGCAGAACTAATAACTTGTTTTGGGGACTTCTTGTGGGCTAGCTAACAAGGTTACCACAATTTAAAGAGCCATCTAGAGGGGAGGGGAGAACAGCAGGCCCTGTAACATTTTAACCTGGAAAGGTGCCACAGGACACTTAAGTAATATATATTATTATTTCTGTGTTTAATAACCATACATTTATATGTGGTCCTTAAAGGGAAAGTAAACACCTTGTAATATCTGAACATTAATAGAACACTTTAACACATAGTTTGCTTCTATTATTAATCAATGGTCAAACTCCACCCACAACTCCATATATGGAAGAGCCAATCCAGTCTGCAGAAGGCATGGTTTGCCAATGTCATTGTGTTAACAAAGTATCCATTGTTTGGCTTCTTCAGAAGTGATAAGATAAGACTATAAATGAGATCCAGATATGTGGCAAAGTTATGCTTTTTTATTTTTCAGGAATAGGTGTTTTACTATGCATAACTAAGCATTGTATATTACCATCTCAGTGTTTACTGTCCCCTTTTAAAGGGACAATAAACATCTTGAGATTTGGATATAAAATGTTTAGTTATGCATAATGAAACAACTTTAAATTATGTTTTCATTATTTATTTTGCACCTTTTCATGTCATTTAGCTTTAAAAATTGAGCAATTTCTTATTCTCAAAACTTTAAACTTTGATCCCCTATAAATGTTACCTTGTATACCGCCTATGCTTATAGCACTGCGGAATCTGTTGGCGCTCTACAAATACCTGATGATGATAATAGCAACACAACATATATGTTGTGTAATTACAAGGTGTTGACTGTCTCTTTAAGGTTTCTTAAATATTGATCTGTGGCCCCATGTGTTAGGAAACTAGCAATAATTGCTGTAAAAGAATGGCGGCTGTCACTCATATACAGTATGATTCATTCCTTACCACAAACAGTGCAGAGGATGCTGCTGCGTATTATCTAGAATGGTTTGTAACAAGACCATAACAAAGAGCCATTGATTGTTTGGTGGTATTTCTTGTGGTGCTGGTAAAAAGGTTCTCTCAGTCCTTAATATTCAACCCCATTACAGATCTTTTACTCTATGAAATTAACAGAGTTTAAAAGGCATTTCCATATAATGTCCCGATTCTCTCATACTAGGGTAATTATGAGTCCATCATGTCATGGGAAGCTGTGGGATCTTCAGGGTATTTTCATTGTTTTCTAAATGATTTTCATAAACTCAAACAGTATTCAATCTCTTATGTAGTTAAAACAAAGTAAATGGAATCCTTATGGAGCGGTTTTACTTTTTTCTCCCATGGTATCCTTTGTTGAAGAGATACCTAAGTTGGTGTCTGGAGCACTACATGACAGGAATCTAGTGCTCTTGCAAATGGAATTTCTGCAGAACTGAACTGCTGCTATATAGTGCTCCAGAAATGGGTAGGGCTCCTAAGAGTTTGTCACTGCTTTTCAATAAAAGATACCAAGAGTACAAAGAAAAATGATGATAGAAGTAAATTAGAAAAGTGTTTAAAATTGCAAGCTCGATCTGAATTGTGCAATAAAAATGTAAGGTTTCATGTACCTTTACAATAGGAATATTAGGATTTATCTTCATGTTATTTGGCACTTTTGCTATATATGATATTAAATTGTTTGACACAACCATAGGGTCATGGGTACTAAAATTTCACCCTTACAAAAATGTATTTAAATCTTTGTACAAAATGTTTCCCTTGCTCCTTTTAAATCATATGTAGTTGGATTATAAATTTGATAGCATAATGTCAATCCCTATTATTTGTTGTGTGTTATTTAAAGGGACACGAAACCCCAATTTCTACTTTCATGAGTCAGAACATGCAATTTTCAATTGACTTCTATCCCTCTAAATTTGCTTAAAGGGATAGTCTAGTTAAACCTAAACTTTCATGATTCAAGTAGAGCATTGAATTTTAAGCAACTTTCTAATTTACTTCTATTATCAATTTTTCTTTGTTCTCTTGCTATCTTTATTTGAATGTAAGCATAGGATCCGGCCCATTTTTGGTTCAGTACCTGGGTAGCGCATGCTGATTGGTGGCTACCAAAAATGGTCCGGCTCATATGCTTACATTCTTGATAACAAGAGAATTAAGAAAATTTGATAATAGGAGTAAATTAGAAATACAAATCCAATTTTTTTCTTTCATGATTCAAATGGAGCATGCAATTTTAAGCACACACACACACACACACACACACACACACACACACAGGCAATTTTAAAGGGACACTGATCCCAATTTTAAGCCTAATTTACTCCTATTATCATTTTTTCTTTGTTCTCTTGCTATCTTTATTTGAAAAAGAAGGCATCTAAGCTAAGGAGCCAGCCAATAATTGGTTTAGTACCCTGGACAGCCCTTGTTTATTGGTGCTGTCCAATCAGCTAGGACAACCCAGGTTGTGAACCAAAAATGGGCTGGCTTCTGAACTTACATTCTTGCTTTTCAAATAAAGATAGCAAGAGAATGAAGAAAAAATTGATAATATGAGTAAATTAGGCTTAAAATTGCATGCTTTATCTGAATCATGAAAGAAAAAATTTGGGATAAGTGTCCCTTTTTAAAATTGCCTGTGTTTTTTATATATATATATATATATATATATATATATATATATATATATATATATATATATATATATATATATATATATATATATATATATATATATATATATATATATATATATATATAATATCACATATATAATCACCGATACCATTTTTTGTAAGACCGAGTACAAGTACCGATACTTTTTTCAAATACTTACCGATACTTTAATGTCATGACAGTTTACCAAGCACAATACAGACTAATGATTTAAGATCGCTTCTTTATAATTATGAACTGTATCTCAAAAGACATTATGAAATAGTAAAACAGTTTTATGTGCTTGTTGTCACAAAGTTCATAGAACATGTTTATAAATAAAATTATTACAATAACATATATTAATAACAACAATAAATAACAGCTGCTGGGACTGGAAAGCTACAATTTAAAGGGGCGATTACTGGATGCAATTGGGTTGTAGGGTGCCTATATAACTGATAAATCTGACACTTGTACTTAATACAAAGTCGTATAATTTAATTCTGAATATAACATTGGGAAAGGAGTATCCCAGTAATCCCCTTTGAGAAAAATGGGGCATTTGTATTCTACTGACTCAACAGAAAATAGGACTGATCTTCATATTTTTCCAGGGCTGCTTTTTATTCCCAGTCCAGCCCTGGCTAAGGGTGTTCCTCAGAGTACAGTATATTTTGAGCATAATTGTGCAAGATGAGAGGCTTCCAGCTGTAAAATAGCAGCTTTTAAAGCACTGCTCTGACGTAAAATAATACAAATAACAGCAATTTGTATTGGCAGAACAGAAGTGAACAATTTTTAGTTAAGTCTCCACTCCAGCTTAAAATGAAATGAGAACATACAGTTTGAAAAACGCCACAAGATGTCATATGGGTAGGAATTGGAGGTATCGGTTTAAGTATCGGTGCATTTGCACGAGTACAAGTACTCATGGTTATCGGTGCAACCCTAATATAAATATATGTATATATGTGTGTGTAATATATATATATATGTACACACACGTACGTAATGAGCATGCTGCACTTTACATATATTTATACACTAGCAATGAGCACACTGAGCTGTATAATGATGTGAGTTTCTATGCACTGTACCCTTATAAATACACTGCTCTGTATAAATATGAGTGTACTGCACAGTAAAATGATGAGTATCTATAAAAAATGACCACGTAGGCAGATGCCTATGTATAAACTGGCTGCTATGGGTTCCCTTTACTTGGGCTGCTGCACCAATGGTAGTTCCGCCCCTGGGCTTTACATAATGTTTTCATAGTGTGCTCTGTGCATTCTGCAAAAAGTTGTTTAGAATCTTTCCCTTTCAAGGTTAGATAAATTATGAATCAGTCTCACAGTAGGAATAGGCAGAAAATGGTAGCCGTGCTGATAGTCTGAGTAAAAAATATGTTGAATTAATTTGACTGCTAAATTGGATTGATGCTATGGATATATTATACAGTAATTGTTTGCGCCCCTTTAATATGTCTACAATGATCCATTTAAGCTGCTGGAGTGTATTAAATTGTTTACAAATATATATATTTTACCATTATTTTGTCATTTTTAAATAGCTGATTTTGCCTGTTGAAAGCACTGTTATATTGAAAGTATTAATACTGTAATATTTATGGAAACTGTATTCAAACAAGATGCAGGAAAATGAATCAAACTTCTACTTGCTTAAAGGGACAGTCTACTTGAAAATATTTGTTTAAAAAGATAGATAATCCCTTTATTACCCTTTCCCTAGCTAACATATCCAGCACTGTTATAATAATACACTTTTTTATTCTGATTACCTAGTATCGAAGCCTCTGCAGACTACCCACCTATCTTAGTGTCTTTTACAAACTTGCATTTTAGCCAATTAGTGCTTGTTCCTGCATAACTCCAGGGAGTGAGCACAGTTATCTATATTGCACACATGAACTAGCAATGCCTGGCTGTAAAAAGCTAATGAAATGCACTGAGATAAGAGGCGTCCTGCAGGGGCTTAGAAACAGACAGAGATTTAGAGGATTTAACATATATTAATATAACAACATTTATCTTTTTTAAACATAAGAAATCAAGTAGACTGCCCCTTTAAGTAGATGGTACCGTTATTGTTTTCCCAGTGAGTTTTATAGCAGATGCATTTTGAGAGAGTGAAGATAAAGTGCCCATTGTTTGCTCTTCCTGCAGGTTCAAATCATTAAATGGACATCATGTGAACATTGAGCTGAGATTTCAATAATCAGAACAAGCTATTTCAAATACAATAGTAAACCTAAATGAACAGATTCCATACATTTAATATTCTGCAGCTGGTTTAACAAATCATTGGGGGAAATGTTAAAGGGACACTGAAGTCTAAATAAACTTTTATGATTCAGAAAGAGGATTCAGTTTTAAGACACTGCAAAATGTAATATTGGAAGTAAATAAGAAACAGTCTTTGTATAGACGTACTTTCTGGGGAAAAAGATTCTACTGAGCATGTTCACAAGCTCACAGGGTATATGTATACTAGTCTGTTATTGACTGATGTCTGTCACATGATACAGGGGGCCTTAAAATGGGGGGGGGGGGGATTTGTGAATACAAATCTACTGCTTTATTTAAAATTCCGGGTAGGTGTTAAATAATTGTCTTTTTATTATGCACTTGTTAATTATGCAATTCTACTGCATTGAGTGGTTCTTTAAAGGGACAATGTACTCGGGCAAGTAGCCACTGGGAGTTTGCTAGATTGGATACCAATTGTACACTATAGTGTCCCTATAAGGTAGCTGTTAACAGGAAATATGGGGTGGTTGACCTTTTTATACTGTTATAATGAAGGGTCAGCTGAAGAGCATGGGAAGGAAAATAAGCAGTTCCTTCACTGGACAGCACACACTTGTCTTGACAAACAATAGCATTGCATGCTGGAGATTCCACAGTTAGTGTTGTATTAATATAAATAGGAGGTGCTCAGTCCGGTTCCGCTTTCCGCCTCTTCTGTACTTCTAGGTAAAGAGCAACTCACAATATGGCTATTGCTATTCATCTGATAAGAGACTGCAATGCTGTCGGATTTTTTAGAAGCAGTGTGATTTATATTTATAGACTTACTAGCTTATGTTTTGTATGCGTTAACATTTTTTCTCTAGTACAGTACAGTCCATCTTTTTGTTTTCACTCCGAAAATAAAAATCACTAAATTCTCACAATTTACCCAAATCTATACTCAAAAAAAAATAAATATAATACTAATAATAATTATAACAATAATTCTTTTAGAGATGTTCCAAAAAGGCACATGTAGGTTAGGGATGTCAAATAAAACTTAAAGGGTCAGTAACATTATACCTGCATTGTTAATTTTTTTTTAAAAAAAATATTAATTCTAACATGTTTTATGAAATTTATTATTGCAGCCTAACCGTTAATCAATGTCCGTTCTCCAACACCTCCGCAGCATCTCAAATGTGGGCGGTATAGACAGACTCTGTACTTCCCACATGCAAATGATGCAACGCCAAGTTTTCCTCCCACTGAATACATTTGGCGCGTGCTCTATTATATACAATCTTGGAAGCGTCGATCGCTTGCCATGAATGTAGGATTTTGGGCATGCGCATAACTAAGAATAGAGGAAACCAGAAGTAGATGATGCCATTGTGCGCGCGTTCACATAGCAGGTACATAGCGCGACAGATATCACCACTATAGGTTGATCGGTAATTCTTCAATAGAGGGGAAAAAAGCGGCGGTCCTGGAGGGGGACAGTGAATACACAAGGGGTAAAAGTTTGAGGAGAAAATATAAAGGATAAAAAAAAACTTTTTACAATTTGATGAATGAAACTTATGGTAAATACGTGTTGCACATGTAATTTTGATGTTTACATTTCGGAGTATACTTTCCCTTTTAAAAGGATTTCATTCCTTTAAAGGGACACTGTACTGTTGGTTAATGTGTTTTTCAGTGATTTGCTATACATGATGCAGTGTGTTAAAAATGTATGAAATTGTTCCTTTATCATTGTTTTTGTATTTGAAATATTTTTTTTTTTTCCCCCAAATACTTTTTATTAAGAATCCAGATGATACATTGTACAACATCGTATGTGTAAATTTACATGTCATATACATTTCCCAATTACATTGCCAAGGCACATGACAAATACAGTTTCCAAATATATTGTCAAAGCACATAAAATTACAAGGATGAAGAGATTATTACCGACTCATCATAGCATTCATCATGGATTCTAATTTTCCATTTGAATTTAACAAAGTAATAAAACATGAAAGCAACAAAAAACAAAAAAAACACAGAAACAAAAAAAAAAGTCTCATTGTCCATATACTTTACACATTCCTAGAAGCCAGTCTATGTATAAAAATGTAGTTATTGTTAAAAAAAAAAAAAAAAAGTCATATTAAAATGTTTGTAAATATTAAGTTGTGACCACATTCTCGATATATTGTTCCCAAGTACTCTGCAGTTCAATAAAGGTATCTCTTTTATTTAAGATATAGAAGCCGTACTCCTCTAATTCAATTAATTCCGTAAATTTATTTCTCCACATCTTTAATGAGGGAATCTCTGAGGATTTCCAATTCTGTGCTATCAGAGCTTTAATACTATTTGTCATAATTCTCAGCAAGGGTCTAAAGTGTGCTTGAGAGAGCTTGATGGATTTATTAAGTAGCCATACAAGAGGGTCTAGCGGGAGGATTGTTTGAAAAATGCCTTCTATCTCTGTTATAATGCTTCTCCACATAGAGTTTAATTGAGAACACCACCACCACCACATGTGACCCATGCCACTACCCACATGGCCACATCTCCAGCAGACGTTACCGACTCTAGGAAAGAGTCTGTGCAGTCTCCTAGGGGTCAAATACCAAGAATGTAAAATCTTTAAGTTCATCTCTTTGATTTGTGACGATGTGGAACAGGTTTTTGTGTTTTGGAATATATTCGTAGCTGTGTGAGGTGAAATAGTTAATCCAAGCTCTGTTTCCCATACTCCTATTGAGCGAATCAAGTCACCTGGAGGGGGCTGTGTGAGAATGCGATATATTTGAGATAGGCCGTGTCTGAGTGGAGGCTGGGAAGAAAACAGCTGTTCAAGCATGGTCATGGGTCTAGTCATGTTTAAGTAATGTTTGTGTATTGTCACATAATGGTGGACCCTTCTGTAGGAGAACCAATTAACGGCCCAGGAATGGCCATTCTCTAACAGCTGATCTTGAGTACATAACTGCTCATTATGAACTAGTTGAATAATTGAAGTCTCTTTTGTTGCGTCACCTGTGACCCAACTTCTGGTAAGAGACAGTAAAGAGAATTCACTGTTATGAGTAAGAGACGTCAGGGGACCTGGACAAGAGGACAAATAGGGGTTCACTCCAGTAGAGTGAGCCCAAGTTTTAAGAGTTTCCCGTGTGAGAGGGTTACCAATCTGACTACAGGTAGCTTGGAGATCTTTGTTCCAACAAATAGATGGGAGATGGACCTCCGGATTCAGACTCTCTCCTCCAGAAGTATCCATATTTTATGCGCTCTATGGATTCTCCAGTCTAATATTCTCTGGAGGAATATAGATCTGCGATAGTTCTCAATATCTGGAGTCCCTAACCCACCCTGTGAGACAGAGCGTGTCATTATACGATTATTAATCCTGGGGGGCCGCCTGTTCCAAATGAAGGACCCAAAGAGTCGCTGCATCTGGAGAGTATAGTTATTCGGTATAGGTATGGGCATCGTATGCATAACATAAAGCAGGCGGGGAAAAGCATTCATTTTTTTTTTTTTTTGCAAATTGTTTCTTTTATAATTTTTATTTTCCAACCGACAGCATAACATCAATTTTCTAGTAACAGAGGAAAAAGGACAAATATGTTTACAATAACAACCCGTATTCCCTTATCCATATTACAACAATCAAGGGTTTGTACCGTCACATCTTACAACCTTCCCCACCAGGCCATACTAAACCCTACCATAATTACTCAAATTAACTCGCCATGATGGACCTCTTAGTCCTCAATATACATGTTACTCTCTAAACCCCGCTGTCGGATATTTACCTGAATTCTTTAATCATTCCATTCATATCCACCCCATTCACACAAAACAAAAACCCAAAAAAAGAAAAAAAAAAAAAAAAATTATTTAAAGCCCCTCTCCTTACTGCATCAGGCCTGCCCATTCTCCCCTTAGATTAGCTTCCTGCATAAACATTGAGTTTTGGAAGGGGGCTATAATTAACTTCTGTGTACTGTTATCAAGTGATCTAATGTAGTTTTCCCATTTAGCAAAAAAATCTTCTATATTAACCTCCATTTCCATTTGTATTTTAGCCCTTTCTAAAAATAACTGATGTAATACCCCATTCCTAAATTCTGAGAATCTGGGTTCTTTCTGAGATTGCCAATTTTTCAGGATTATTCTCCTACCTATGAGAATTGCTGTATTTAACAAAACAGAGTTCCCCCCAGGTTCCTCATATGATGTTAACAAGAATACGTTTAACCTTGTTAGATAAATATGTGTTTTAAGGATCTTTGTGGCCCAAAAAGAAATTTTACCCCAAAATCTCTGGATCACTGGGCATGACCAAAACAGATGGACCAAATCCGCTAAATGAAAGTTACATCTTCCACAAGCTAACTTTTCCCCTTCTCTCTTCCAATATACGCACAGCTTGGGGGTACTATAGAACTGGTATAATATCTTAAATTGCTGTTCTCTATAATATTCCCCCCTCATAGCTTTAGCCGCCTTTCTAACGGAGCTTATCAGCACCTCAGATTCCATTTCCGGGCTAAGAATATCTCCCCATTTTAAAGTGAGGTACCTAATATTACTCTGCTCCTGACTACTTAGTAGTGCGGCATAGGTGGGGGAAATCAATACTTTCCCTATTCCAAAGAGCACTAATATTTGTTTTAAAGCTTTGTTATGCCAGTCCACATTTTCTACTCTCAAGATCTGCTCAGCATAGTGGCGGAGTTGCAAGTAAGCGAAAAACTGGGAGTTCCCAATCCCAAATTCAATTTTGCACTCATCAAAAGTTTTAACCTTATTTCTCTCCGTATTAATGACCTGAATCATATAGCTAACCCCTGCATCCATCCAACTTCCAAATCTTAAGGAGTCATATCCTGCCAAAAAGTCAGGGTTCCCCCCTATAGTTAAATAGGGAGAAACCCTGAAATTAAAACCTATTCTTGTACAAAATTTTCGCCAAGCTCTGATCGGCTGTTCTATTATTATTAGTTGTCTTAATCCTTCAGGGATCTTAGATAGCGGCATATGAACCAGATCTTTAAGGGAGAATGGGGCAACCATCCCTTCTTCAGCTTTACACAAAGCAAAATTGTCTGTTCCTAGAGAACCAATCTAATACGTACTTCATATTAGCCGCAATATTGTATGCCTCTATATCTGGAATTGCTAACCCCATCCCCCTTCTACCTGCATACATACGTTTGAAGGCTATTCTAGGCCTTTTTTATTCCATACAAATTGTCTTATATGTTTATTGATTAACATACTATCTTTCTTTAATAGCATTATTGGGATGGCCTAATAAAAATTTAGGTAATGAAATCATTTTAATAAGCTGGATCCTTCCTGACAAAGATAGGGGTAGATTCATCCACCTCTCTATATCCTTCCCCAAAGCACAAATGAGCGGTGGGAAATTTAATTTATACCAATTTTTTGGATCTGATGCAAATTTTAACCCTAAATATGTAATATACTCCTTTGCTTCCTTAAACGGTGTGACCGGTGAGTTCTTATCCTTAATCAACCACAAAATCTCGGATTTATCCTTATTTATTCTAAAACCTGTAAATAGCTGAAATCTATCCAAAGTATCAATAATCACGGGTAGGTTAACTCCTAGATTTTGAGTAAAGATGAGAAGATCATCTGCATATATTGCCTGCTGAACTTTAAAGCCACCCATATCTATTCCATCCAGATTATCTCGGAAATATATAGCCAATGGTTCTAAAGACAAGTTAAAAAGAAGGGGTGAAATAGGACACCCTTGTCTTGTTCCCCGCTGTAGAACAAACTTATCTGATGACATAGAGTTGACCACTAAGGCAGCTGTAGGTGTAGCATACAGTAGGGAAACAGTATTAACAAACTTGCCTTGGATCCCAAACTTCCTTAAAGTGGTGAACATATGGTCCCAGATCAGGGAATCAAAGGCCTTCTGTGTATCTATGGATATCACCGCCGCGTCTTTTGCCTTAAAAGAACCCTCTCCAGCTGCCTTATCGCAATAGTTTATCACTACCTCCAATTTCCTAATGTTTTTCACCAATGTTCTTCCTTTCATAAATCCCGTTTGATCTACATGTATAAGGGAACTAATAACTCCTTGCAATCTATTTGCCATAATATATGTCAACATCTTGTAATCCACATTCAACAGTGAGATAGGCCTATATGATTCCATCAGGCTCGGATCTTTCCCTTGTTTTGGAAGCAAGACTACCCTTGATTCATTAAAATATTTAGAGGGAGACTTCCCCGCAATATGAAATGAATTATATACCCCATTTATTGTCGGAATTATTTTATCTTCCAAAATCTTGTATAGTTCTCCTGGGATATCATCCGGTCCAGGGGCCTTATTAAGTTTCAAATTTTTCATCGTCTTTTGAATTTCCTCATCAGTGATCCGGGCATTTAATCTTTCCAGATCTTCCTCCACTATCTGAGGCACTCTAATGCTCTCCCAAAATAATTATTTTTCCTGTTGATCTACCTCCCTCACCCCGTATAGCTTCTTATAATATTGCTGAAATTCCTGAATAATTTCTGACGGGTGACTTAGTGTCCTACCCCTTGTTTTAATCGCTGTTATGGGTTTACTTCCCTTTTGAGCCTTTACTAAACTAGCCAAATACTTCCCCGTTTTATTACCATATGACATAAATTTGCTGTTTCGTTTAATTTCAGCTTGTGTTTCCTTTGCTATACACCAGGCATCCCTCTGTTTCTTAGCATCTAAATAATGTTTCCAATTCTCATTACTATTCTTTTGGAGGTACTTCTGATATCTGTTAATTATTTGATTTGTAAGTTGCATCCACTGTTTATTGTTCACTTTCTTTATTTTAACCAAATATGCCAACATTTCGCCCCGAATCACTGCCTTAAAGGCCTGCCAGAATACCTCCTTATTCTCAACTGAGTCTTCATTGTTGGCTACATACTCATCCCATTTACTACGCAGAAAACTCAGAAATCTCAGATTTGTGTACAAGTATTTTGGAAAAAAGAACTTATTACTAAGTGAGGCATTATGATTAACTATTAAATTTAGCAATATTGGTGCATGATCAGACACTGTGATTGGGGTTATTGTTGTCTTCTGAACTAAGGAAAATAGGTTTTTACTAATCAAAAACATATCGATGCGTGAGAGGGCCTTATGAGCATTAGATAGACACGTGTATTCCTTGCTATCCGGAAAGTTATTTCTCCAAATATCTAATAAATCCAGCTCATAACAGAACTTTTTAAAAATTTTAGTGTCCCTATTTTCCAATTGTTTCCTCTCCCCAATTCTTTTCCTATCCAACAAATCAGATGCCACCATATTTAAATCCCCCCCCTACTATAATGTTTTGTCCAGACCCAATCAACTTATCTTGAAGTATCTTCCAGAAGGAGCTTTTCTTTTCCTTTGGGCCATATATATTACACAATGTTATCCTTTTCTTCCCAAGTTCTACCTCCAAGATAATGAACCTGCCTTGAGGGTCTATTTCTTTCTTATGAATCTGATATTGTATGTTTTTCCTAAATAGTATCGCCACTCCCTTCTTCCTATGATTCCCCGGGGCATACACTACCTCCCCTACCCATCCCCATTTTAATTTCTGGCTCTCAAACCCATCAAAATGTGTTTCCTGTAGGAGACCAATATCTACCTTTTAATCTATTCAAATGTTGTAAAACCGTTTTTCTTTTAATTGGTGAGGTAAAACCCCCCACGTTCCATGATCCTATATTAAATTTCCCAATCATTATTACTTATAGTTGGCGATAGGGGGGGAGAAAGAAAAGGAGAAGGAGAGAGAGAGAGAAGAAAGAAAAAAAAAAACAACCCACATTCGTCCCATACTGAGTCAAGAAGCCACACACCACCCCCAAACCCCCAACCCCCTCTAAAAGTTCCGCAATCTTGTTCTTTACCTGTACTAATCATCAGTAAATTACCACTTATCTTCTAACCACCCCTACCCTTTAATTTCTTCCTGAAGAAACTTTTCTGCTTCTAGTGGGCTATCAAAGGTTTTAAACCCCTCCTGGGTTTTAATGCTAATTTTTGCTGGATATAGAAGCCTAACTGATCTACCTTCCTTTATTAGACGGGAACAAAGTGGCGCGCACAGTTTCCTCCTATTAGAAGTCTCAAATGAAAAATCTTGAAAAATAAGAAATTTCTTATTTTGATAAAGGGCATCCTTCTGAAGCCTATAGGCTTTTAGAATATTTACCTTATCTTGGTAATTTAAGTACTTAATAATTATAGGTCTGGGTCTTTCCCTACCCTCCTCCTGATTTCTGAATCCCCCAATCCTATGTGCCCGTTCAACTGAAATAGCCTGATTTGCCCCTGACATTTGCAAGATTGAAGGTAACTGGACTGCAGCAAAATGTAACAACTCCTTCTCTAGCAGAGTTTCAGGTATTCCGATAACTCTGAGATTATTTCTCCTAGATCTATTTTCGAGGTCCTCCACTGTCTCACTTAAAAATTTAACTTGTTTTCGTATTCCTACCAGCTCCTTATCCTTCTCAATGTCCCTATCCTCTAAGTCTAAAATACGTTGTTCTACAAGGCCCAGCCTGGCCGATATATGTTTTGTTTCCTGCGATATTACCTCCACAGTATTTTGTATCGCCTCAAATTTAGGCATAAAAAGTGCGCTCATTTGTTTTAGCAATTCAGTATTCGTTATAATATCTGGCCCTGCCTCCTGCGAGGTATCTATACTTAATTCTGTACTCCTTCTAGGTTGTTTTTTCTCTTGTTGCCTCCTCCCTGCCATATTTCCTGTTTTTAAACTAGAGGTTGGGAGGATAAATTTATCCATAGGAGGCGTACTGCTAATACTTCTGCTTTCCCTCAATGGGCTTCTTAATTCCTCTACCCTACTCCTATCACCCTAATCTCTTTTCCTACCACCTAATTTGGCCCCTCTGCTATCCCCTCAGCTTCAATCACAGTGTTACTTTTATGTGTCAAGTTTCAAAAATCATTTATACACAATGACCTATCCCTCCGTATTAACTTATAAGCTCCAAATATCATATATACAGAATTAACATAGTGCATTATTCTAAACAAATATAGCGGAGAGACAGTAGGAAGTCCATACAGATGCACAGACACTATAATATAAGCACCTCATCAAGAACAAAAAAAAGCTACAAATTCTGCAGTCTGTGGGTAGACAACTACTATTTAGAAAAAGTGTGATACTTAATTAACTTCGGTAGCCAACCCAGACTCAAATGTCCCAATGTTCTTATTCATAAATGGGTGCTCTTTTCCATGGGTCTTTGTTCCAAGAATTCAGAAAGAATCATACTCCATATTCTAGATGTTAATCTTTTTTCCGCTCCAGCAATTCTGTTGGGACACATAAAAAAGGGACGCCACATGTGTGTATCCAAAACGACAAACGTGTAAGACAAAACAGAGCTGTGCAGGGTACTCACATATTCCAGCGGCACCCAATTGTGCCTGTAGTTGCGGTCTGAACCTTTAGCAGCAGTTCAGCATGCTGACCCCTTCCAGAGTTGATATCATACCTCCGAGAATAGCAGTAGCGTGAGGGGGAGGGAGCAGAGAGAGAGAGCAGAGGAAGAGAAGAAGAGAAAACAGAGCCCTGTGTGAATCCGTTTAGAGAAACTTGTAAACACATACACAACCAACTGCAGGGTACTCACAAAGACAGCGGCACTCTGTTGTGCCAATGTTGCAAGCTAGTCCTTTCACAGCAGCCTAGCACGCTGACCTCGAACGCCAGAGATCCATGTTCCCCCGGTTCATGAAGGAGATAAGGAGAGAGAAAACACAAAGAGACCGCACATGTGTGACTCAGTCATAGACAGTAAATAAATCACTATACAGTCTTCTTAATGGTACTCACAAACGCAGCAACACTTCATTGTGCCTTCATAAGCAGGCTGGACCTTTTACAGCAGTCCAGCATGCTGAATTCTGTAGAGCTGGCGTTCCTAATCTTCCAATAGAAAAACGCTTTGCACTCTGCAAGGTACTAATGCTACTTATTTTTAAGTTGTTTACACTTATTCCAGGTTAATATTCACTTAACTTATGGGGGTGGGGGGGGTATCCCTTCAGTTCCACAGCCCTAAATTTGTGGGGCACCTATAGCCATTGGTATTCTATATGGCACTGGTCCTATCAGTACACCCTATTGGTGGCTATCTCATGGCGCAGATTGTGTCTAGTGAGGAGAGAAACGGCTAGATAAACATATAACCCCCAAGAGATAAGCCGGTGAATCCTTGGGAGGAAACAACAATTCACCACTGCTTATCAAAAGCACAAGGGGAAAACACATACACAGTGAAGGTACCCACAACCTTATTATACCTCTCTGCCGCCTCTCCTCACCAACACCTCCCGCCTAACAAGAGATCTGAGCTGCTTGCGGGGAACAGGGCTGTGGCTTCCGACCTCCGCTTTCAGTCCCTTTAGGTCTGTTCTCCCGTCCTTGTTTTCCTCCGCAGGTCCGTAGCACACACCCGCGTATTCCTCTCCCTGGCGCGCAATACGCGCGCCTACGTCAAGCACGCTACCATAGATCCTAGGACCGCCCCCCTTGCAAATTGTTTCTAATGGTTTTCTAAAAAACACCTGCATTCATTTTAATTGTATGAACTCTGCCAAGCCAAGAGAGGTTCTTTCTCGTCCATGACGAGAGATCTCTCACTAGAGCTGTTTTAATTGGGACATAATTTGAGGAAAATAGCTCATTCATATTATCAGTAAGATAAACACCCAGATATTTTAAAGGGCCATTACACCATTTAAATGTACAGTTATCAGATAACAGTGCCCTCATTTGGGGATCTAAAGCAACCCCCAGCATTTCTGATTTATTCTCATTTATTTTGAAGTTTGTAAGTCTTTTGAATATTTCCAATTCATTTAAAAGTGGCAAGATAGAATTAATGGGGTCAGTCAGGGAAAACAGAATATCATCTGCATATAATGACAACTTGTACTCTTCCTTTCCTACCCTGAAACCCTGTGTATTATCATTTAGCCTAATTTGTGTTGCCAACGTCTCAATAAGACAAGTAAACAACAGGAGCGATAGGGGGCAACCCTGTCTTGTTCCATTAGATATCTGCAGAGGACTCGATTTGATGCCATTAAGAATTATCTGGGCGCTGGGTCTGTTATATAGAGCAAAGGTTTTATGTATGAACTTATTTCCAAACCCAAACGAACCCAAGGTGGCTTTTAGAAAAGGCCATCCGACACGGTCGAAGGCCTTTTCTGCGTCTGTAGATAACCAGATTCAGGGAATATTTTGTGATCTAGCATGCCATAATAAGTGCAAGTTTCGAATCGTATTATCTTTGGCCTCGCGAAAAGGGACAAATCCCACCTGATCCTGGTGTATAATTTGGGGTAAAATTTTATTCAGGCGAGTCGCTAGAATTTTAGCATAAATTTTAATATCTGTGTTTAACAGAGAAATTGGTCTATAGTTAGGGATAAACAAACTAGATTTATTTGATTTTGGTATCAGGGTTATTTTTGCCTGCAGGGCCACAGGGGGAAACTCATTATAATCATCGATTGTATGAAAGTATCGTAAGAGATAGGGTGTCAAAAGGTCCTTGAAAATGATCTAGTACTCCATTTCCAAATCCGTCAGGGCCCGGGGCTTTCCCTCCCCTCAGTGACTTGATTGCCTGGAGAACCTCATTAGACGAAAACGGGGCGTCCATGTCATCTTTTTGTTCTGGTGTAATTCTAGGTAGACCCAGTTGTGATGAATAACTCTGTATGGCGTCAACTGTAGGTGTTACCCCACCTTGGCTCAGGTTATACAGGGACTCGTAGTACTGTCGGAACCTTTCTGCAATGTCTGTTGAGGAGTGCCAATCTTTGCCCCTATCGTCCTTAATGTGTGTAATGTACCTACTAAGTGTTTTTCTCTTAAGTTGTCTAGCAAGCATCTTTCCTTGCTTGTTTGCGCCCTCATAGAATCTTTTTTTAAGGTACAAAGCGTTTCTTTTGGCCTCTGTCCCTAAGTAACAGTTAAGCTGTTGCCTTTTGTGTTCAAGACTATCTAGTAAAGAGCGGTCTTTAGGGAAAGCCTTATGAATTTCCTGTAATTTGTTTAGGTCAGCTAGTAGGGATGATAGATAAATGATTTTGCTTTATCTTAGCAGCTTTCAGGGCTATTAATGCTCCTTGTAGGAAACATTTATGCGCATTCCATAAATGTTGGGGGTTAATGTTAGGGGTGTCATTTAATTTAAAATAATCTTCCAGTTTGGTGTTGACTTGAATACGAATCAAGGGGGTCTTTTAACAGGGTCTCATCTAATCTCCATGTGCGCTGTGTGGGTGTCTGTGTCGGGAAGCATAGTGTGCAGCTAATCATGGCATGGTCAGACCATGTGATGGGATATATGTCTGAATTAGTAACCTGAGCCAGGCTGGTAACATCAATCATTAAATAGTCAATACTAGAGTAGTGTTTATGTGGTTAAGAGTAAAAAGTGTAGTCTCTGTCATTTGGGTGGCTTAGCTGTCACGTATTGTGGATTGCCAATGAAGAGAGATGCAGTTTTATTGAGTGAATGACTTTACTGGGAGTTGAAGAAATCCCTGTAGAACAGTCTAACAAAGGGTTTAGTGCTATGTTAAAGTCCCCACCTACCACCAAACTACCTCTGGTTATCTCCATAATTCTTTGGCATACGTGTTGGAAAAATCGGGGCGAGTCCACGCTAGGTGCATATATATTAACCAAAGTTATGTGCTTGTTGAGAAGGGTCCCTATAAGAATAAGGTATCTGCCCTCTCTATCTCTAACCACTGTATTAACTTTAAGAGGGGTATTTTTATTAATCAATATGCAGACACCATTGTGTTTGGTGGAGTTTGAAGCGAAATATGCCGGGCCAAATTTAGAAAATGAGGGTCTAGGCTCAAAACCTCTTTTAAAGTGTGTTTCCTGTAGCATCACAACATTACAGTGATGTCTCTTATAATCCCTGATTGCTATGGATCTTTTCTGCTGAATATTAAGTCCCTTAACATTATGTGACACAATTTTAAGAGTATTCATATCTGGCATCATTTTGGAGTTTTAGAGTAGAACTTTTTCTTAAAAATGTGGTACAATAATAGACAGAACTGTCGGCTTCTGAGGCAAAACCATTCATGAACAGATGAGACAACGTGAACACACGTAAAAGACAATTACCAAAAATTAACCAAAACAAACTTTTTGTAAACGAAAACACAGTGTAGTTTTTTAAACTGTACACCTTCATTGGGGGAAAGTGGTGTCGCTTCTATGCTCTAGTTATATAAAATTCAATTATTAACAGAGAATAATGGAGGGTCCGTTAGTAATAGGGGTCAAGTTTAAGTTTCTCAAACATTGATTGACTGTTACTTCAAGATAGGGGCCCTACAGAGCCCATCAAGGTTCAGTATCCATGTTATAATTTAACTCAGGTGGTATCAACAGTAATAATAATAATGCATATCTAAAGATTGATGCAGCTTTGCATGTAATTTACTATGTACGCTTATAAACCACCTATGGGTTCTAGTTCTTTATAAGTAAGTGAAGAAAAGAAAAAAAGGGGAAAAAACAAAACACAAAGGAGGAACACGAACCTTCAATCAGTATGCATGTTAAACTAACTGTTATTACACTAAAACATTATACATATATATCTTACCCAACCTTCTAGACTGATTGCCTCCACATCAAGAGATGCACAAGGCCTACAGTACAAGCCTTAGTATTGGTCACTTTGATAAATCCACAAGTGGATCCATAAAAGTCTGTAGTAAAGTCTTGCTTGCTTAGCTAGCGTGAGCCCTCTGAAGGAGGGGGATGAGAATCTGTCTTCCTTCTCTTATGCTGTGATCTGGTCCATTGGGAGCGTTGCTCTTTGGGAAGGTCTTGGTTAGAGCCTTGAGGTTGCGATGAAGCAGCTAACACGTTGTCTGCAGGAGGGACAATATTGATATTTAGTTTTTTGGGGAAAGTGTCCAGGTCTTGGAAGCTCTTGTAGATGGCCTGAGATCCATTATGTGTAGCTATTAGGCTGAATGGGTAGCCCCATCGGTAGCGGATACTGTTGTCCTGGAGAGTTTTGGTGATAAATCTCACCTCTTTTCTTCTTTGAATAGTTTGTGGACACAAGTCCTGGTATATTTGTAGGGAGTGACTGAATGAAAATTCCCTTTGAGTCCTTGCTGCGTGCCACAAGTCTTCCTTGGTGGTGTAACGTAGGAACTTTATAATTACATCTCTCGGGGGTGCAGGTGGTTTTGAGGGAGGTCTGAGCGCCCTGTGAATTCGCTCTATATCTTCCGTCTGAAGTATGGGAGATCTTGGGAGTAATAAAGTAAACAAGTCTTTCAAATATGCCTTCAATTGGTCCTGTTGGACCTCCTCAGGTACTCCCCTTATCCTGAGGTTATTGCGTCTTCCGTGATTATCTAGGTCCTCCAGTTTTTCCTGGAGACCTTGGACTATGGAATCTTGTATTGTATTGTATTGATAATTGGGTCATGTTAGAACTGACTAAGTTGTTGAGAGCGTCTTGGCCCTCCTAGGTATTCAATCCGGGCACCCATGTCTGTCAATTCCTTCTTGAGGTCCTTCATTTCCTCCTTTATGAAAGATCTCAATGATGTAATGTCAGATTTAGATGGAAGATCTGCCAGTTGAGAACGCAGCAATTGCAATGTACTATGGTGCAGAGACGAGGACTCCACTAGTGGGTCTGGGGCTATATTTTCCCTTTGGGGAGGCAGTTTTGATGGCGTGGTTTCAGAGGAGTGGAAGAAGGCAGTCACAGAAAGGGTAGACTGTGTTATTTTAGTTGGTTTATCCATTTTCTGGCCCTTCCGTTGAGACATGGCAGTTTAATACTGTAAACACCACTGAATTCTCTCCAGTAACAGCAGTCCCCAATATTAGCAAATGTGGTGCTACTCAAAAACAACACTCCTTTAAATTGAAAAGCTGTTAACCTGCTTATCCTGCAATTGGAGAGTCCTAAGCTGGAGATGTGGTAGAGACTAAATTCTTATATCATGTGTTAAGATGATTTTCACAAATACCCTATCTCTCATTGCAAACTTGTACGTTATTAGTTTTTACCTATCCACTCCCAAGCTTTATGTCTCTGCTGGATGGCCCACCGCAAATCGTGCGTATATGATTTCAGTGAATTTTCCTAGCCCTGTAAAAACCTCTCCTAAGGCCTTCGATGCAAGATGAATATATCACCCCACCGGGAGTCCTATATCTCCCCTGCCTGGTATTTATACAGTTTATATATTTTATTGGCCCTCCTCAGTATCGTCCGGTATTGACCCTTGAGGGTAAGGCAGAGAGACTCACCTTCGTCGAGGCCGCAACGGGCCGTGATTCAATAGCCCTCAGAATAGAGCAACTCTTCCCTCTACATTGAGTGACACAAGCAGTGTCAGGGTAGTTAGTGGAACTGGTCGCTGGGTGTTTAGCGCAGTCAGGTAGTCAGACTTGACGAGTTATTTATAATGTCTCCTCTCACCGGAGCTATCCAAGATGGCCGCTACATGCGTAGCATATTCTGACAGAAAACCTGTATAGACACTTTCAAAAATGGCTTTAGCAAACCAGGACCCTGTCTGATCTGTGTCACGGAAGTCGATTGCAGTAAAACATTCAAGTTGATGTCTCCATTTATCTTTTATAGGTGAATCGAGCTGCGACAGCTACAGAGCTCAGCTAAAACACAGCCATGTCCCAGCACGGCTTAACTCCGCCCCCTGAAATAATTGTTTTTGTTCATTGAAACCTTAATCCATTGTTGTCAAGAACATGCCCAGTTAAATTGACTGAGCCTGCAGGAAAATCAAGAATCCTTATAGTATCTCTCTGTATACAAAAATACTAATACTAAGGTACTAACCTTTTCATTTTCAATTGCTAACATAAACCTAAATGTGCAATTTACAATACATTTAATGCTATGCAGCTGGTATAAGTAGTAATTTGGAAAACTTCAAATGTACTAATTCAAGTAGCTTATAAGAGTGTACATTGTATTCTAGTCAGCTGCAGAAACTCATTACAAATGGGCTGAGCGCTCTCTCTGCCATTCCCACGGGCATGTTGTTTTCTGCGAATGCCTTTTTGTTTACACAGCTTTTCTATAAAAATACTGAAGTATTAATATTTTCTGTATAGGTGGTAGTTTCAAGAGGCAAAAACACATATTTTAAATGATAAAATAAAGACAAAGTAGCTGTTTGTAGACCATTTAAAATGTTTCAGCAGGTAACATGGCAACACATTTAAGGGGAGATGAATTTACAGTGAAATATCCATTTAATATGTATACAGAGAGAAGGGAGAGGGGTCATATGAGAAAAGCATTTAAGTATTTTAGAGGGACAGTAAACCCAGGAAAAAAATACAATTTTAAAAATGCCGTATGTATTACTTACGAACAATTTTATTAAATTGTGAATAAACTTCTGTTATATCAAAAAAAAAATCATAATCAAACCTTACCCCCCCCCCGTAGTATGTCGACACAGATCACCCACAGGTTTGCTGTTTTTTTTTTTTTTTAACTTTACTTTAAATTTACAGGCCACCCAATTATAGTAATATCTATTGCTCTATAACTAGATAACTAAATGCTATTAGCGCACACGTCATTCTCCAGAGGTGAATAAACCGATGCAGAGGAGACTGTTACACATGGTTCGGGTATCTGTTGCGCCATGCTACAGAAACAAAGTGAAAGGCTTTCCAAGTGTAGAAGCTTAGGTGCGAGGTAAAGGAGCCGTGATTGCTTCTTCATGGGGGCCGCATAATAGTTCTGAAAACACATTATGATAAGGTGCGGCTTAGGGAGGAGGACTGATGCCAGATGCCTAACGGCTCATACATAGTAATGTAAATTATACAAGTATTTTTTTTTTTTTATATATATATAGATTACATAATATAACTAGTTAAATGAATTTGTATTTGTCAGAGTTTACTGACACCTTAAGAGCTATAACAGGGCTGAGAACAAAAGTATTTTTCAAAAAAAGAGCAAGTCCAGGACCTAGGACCATGGATGGTCTGAAGTTGAAGAGGAACTTTATCAGGAGTAATTTTTCAAAGCACTTGTTTGTAGAAAGGGTTAATGATTTGCAGAATAGTAAGGACAAATACTGTTAGGGGACTTGAGAATAGCTGGGTCTGGCATAATGTTATCCTAAGAATTAAAGGGGCAGTCAAGTCAAAATTAAATTTTCATAATTCAGATAGGGCATGTCATTTTAAACAACTTTCCAATTTACTACTATTATAACATTTAGCTTTGTTCTCTTGGAATTCTTTGTTAAACTAAACCTAGGTAGGGTCATAAACTGATTTCTAAGCTGTTGAAGGCCACCTTTTATCTCAGTGCATTATGACAGTTTTTCACAGACAGTACTAGTTCATGTGTGTCATATCGATAACATTGTGCTCACTCCCATGGAGTTTAGAGTCAGCACTGATTGGGTAAAATGCATGTCTGTCAAAAGATCTGAGATAAGGAGGCAGTCTGCAGAAGCTTAGATACAAGGTAATTACAGAGGTAAAAAGTATATTTCTATAGTAGTGTTGGTTATGCAAAACTGGGGAATGGGTAATAAAGGGATTATCTATCTTTTTAAACAATAAAAAATGTTTCTATGTGTAGTAGGGGATGTAAAATCTGATATGTAGTGCTTTATTGAATTTTGAAATTTGAACTATGGGTAATAAGTGCTGCTAATACTCAGTGACCACATAACCAAAGGTGTTCTTCAAAGTCACTTTAGCATCTGTGTAAACAATAGACTAACAAGGGTGGGGTATTTAGGCGTCAGGTTGTCTCAGTAATACTTTCAAAAAGGTTTATAGTTTTTTTTATATTCACCCTTTTTCATATGTTAAAGGAACATTGAAGCATAGTTGAAGTGCAATAACAGTTAAGTGTTTACTTGATACTAGTTTGACATTTTTACGCCTTGTTTACTGTACACTGTAAACTGAAATCTAGAACTCATGAAAAGGGAATACTTATGTGAGAAATGGTCTCCCTCATAGACAACATGATTGAGGCTTTGCTTTACTGACTTTTTAAAGGGTTATATATTTTTTATGGCTTGTTCTAGAAATGCATTGTAATATATATGGAGTATTGTGGCAGCATGGTTTCAAAAATCAGATTGAGGCTATAGAGTTGCCTAACTGACATTTGAAGCGTAACCTCTTAATGAAATAGGTTTTCCCCCACTTTCTGTTCTTAGAGGGACATAAAACCTCAAAATGTCCTGTCATGTTTCAGATAGAGCATGCTAAATGTAGCCACCAATCAGCAAGCACTGCGCTGGATATGGAACCTAAAATAACCTGGCTCCTAAGCTTACACTCCTGCTTTTTAAAATAAATATACTAAGAGAAGAAAAATTGATAATAGGAGTAAATCAGAAAGTTACTTAAAATTGCATGCTCTATCTGAATCATGAAAGAAAAAAATGTGTGTTTCATATCCCTTTAAGTGTACCAATACATACCTTTTAAACAGACAAATGGGCATTTCTTGTTATTCCCTATATAGACATATCAAATATTTATTTATTTTTTAAGAATTTCTACAAAACTAGTATCTCTAAAAATACCTCCGAATAGATTACTGACAGGAAACACAAAAATCTTCTTTCATGATTCAAATTTAGCATACAGTTTTAAACAACTTTCCAATTTACGTTAATTATCTAATTTGCTTTGTCTCTTGGTATCCTTTGTTTAAAAACATACATAGGGAGGGCTCGGGCTGGGAGCTGCTGATTGGTGGCAGAACAAATATAACTATTATTACAAATGTGTTCAGCTAGCTCCCTGTAGTGTATTGTTGCTCCTTTTAACAGTGGATACCAAGAAAATGAAACTAATTTGATAATAGAAGTAAATTGGAAAGTTATTTAAAATGGTATGTTCTACCTGAATCAGGAAATACATTTTTTGGGTTTCTTGTCCCTTTTTAATTATGTTGCCCTGATTTCCAATCAATTTATTACAAATATAGGCGCGCGCGTGCGCCACATTTGTATAATAAATTTAAATGACTTGTGAATAATGCAGAGGGAGGGGGGATTTAATGTTGGGCAAGGGATCTAGGAGGGGGAGGCAGCTACACTACAGAAAAGTTTTATTTAGAAATAAAAAAGCGTTTTTTGTTGGGCAAACTGGGTATTGGCAGACAGCTACCAGTACCCAAGATGGCGGCAAATAGGTAGCGGGGGAGGGTTAGAGAAGTATATAGGGGGAATTAGGGAGGTTGGGGCAAAGGGGGGAATCCAGCACTGCAGAATCAATATATATTTAAACAAAAATGCTTTTTATTTTAGTACGGGTAGACTTTCTGCCAGTATTTAAGATGACAGTGACAATTGTGAGGTGGGGGAGGGAAGAGTGCTGTTTGAGGGGGGTCAGGGAGGGAATCAGGGGGTGGGATGTGTCAGGTGGGATGCTGATCTTTACACTAAAGCTAAAATTAACCCTACATGCTTCCTAATTAACCCCTTAACTGCTGGATATAATACAATTGTGGTGCGCAGCGGCACTTAACAGCCTTCTAATTACCAAAAAGCAACGGCAAAGCCATATATGTCTGAACAAAGGGGATCCCAGAGAAGCATTTACAACCATTTGTGCCATAATTGCACACACTGTTTGTAAATAATTTCAGTGAGAAACTTAAAGTTTGTGTAAACGTTAACCATTTTTTAAAATTTCATCGCATTTCGTTGTAAAATGGTGGCATGAAATATACCAAAATGGGCCTAGATCAATACTTAGGGTTGTCTACTACACTACACTAAAGATAAAATTTAACCCTACAAGCTCCCTAATTAACCCCTTTACTGCTGGGCATAATACACGTGTGGTGCGCAGCGGCATTTTGCAGCCTTCTAATTACCAAAAAGCAATACCAAAGCCATATGTCTGCTATTTCTGAACAAAGGGGATCCCAGAGAAGCATTTACAACCATTTATGCCATTATTGCACAAGCTGTTTGTAAATAATTTCAGTGAGAAACCTAAAGTTTGTGAAAAAGTAAGTAAAAAAGTGAACATTTTTTTTTTATTTGATCATATTTGGCGGTGAAATGGTGGTATGAAATATACCAAAATGGGCCTAGATTAATAATTTGGTTTGTCTACTAAAAAAGTATATATACATGTGAAGGGTTATTCAGGGATTCCTAACAGATATCAGTGTTACAATGTAACTAGCGCTAATTTCTCCAACATAGGTGTGTCCGGTCCACGGCGTCATCCTTACTTGTGGGATATTCTCTTCCCCAACAGGAAATGGCAAAGAGCCCAGCAAAGCTGGTCACATGATCCCTCCTAGGCTCCGCCTACCCCAGTCATTCTCTTTGCCGTTGTACAGGCAACATCTCCACGGAGATGGCTTAGAGTTTTTTAGTGTTTAACTGTAGTTTTTATTATTCAATCAAGAGTTTGTTATTTTGAAATAGTGCTGGTATGTACTATTTACTCAGAAACAGAAAAGAGATGAAGATTTCTGTTTGTATGAGGAAAATGATTTTAGCAACCGTCACTAAAATCCATGGCTGTTCCACACAGGACTGTTGAGA
Organism: Bombina bombina; assembly: GCF_027579735.1. Lineage (NCBI taxonomy): Eukaryota > Metazoa > Chordata > Amphibia > Anura > Bombinatoridae > Bombina > Bombina bombina. Next base: position 971,577,844 of record NC_069501.1, on the reverse strand, counting down.
GCAATTAACTTCAGTTGGGGGAACAGTGAGCAGTCTCTTGCTGCTTGAGGTATGACACATTCTAACAAGACGATGTAATGCTGGAAGCTGTCATTTTCCCTCTGGGATCCGGTAAGCCATGTTTATTACGATTGTAAATAAGGGCTTCAAAAAGGGCTTATTAAGACTGTAGACTTTTTTTGGGCTAAATCGATTGATTATTAACACATATTTAGCCTTGAGGAATCATTTTATCTGGGTATTTTGATATAATAATATCGGCAGGCACTGTTTTAGACACCTTATTCTTTAGGGGCTTTCCCAAAGCATAGGCAGAGCCTCATTTTCGCGCTGGTGTTGCGCACTTGTTTTTGAGAGGCATGGCATGCAGTCGCATGTGAGAGGAGCTCTGATACTTAGAAAAGACTTTCTGAAGGCGTCATTTGGTATCGTATTCCCCTTGGGGCTTGGTTGGGTCTCAGCAAAGCAGATACCAGGGACTGTAAAGGGGTTAAAGTTCAAAACGGCTCCGGTTCCGTTATTTTAAGGGTTAAAGCTTCCAAATTTGGTGTGCAATACTTTTAAGGCTTTAAGACACTGTGGTGAAAATTTGGTAAATTTTGAACAATTCCTTCATGTTTTTTCGCATTTGCAGTAATAAAGTGTGTTCAGTTTAAAATTTAAAGTGACAGTAACGGTTTTATTTTAAAACGTTTTTTGTACTTGTTATCAAGTTTATGCCTGTTTAACATGTCTGAACTACCAGATAGACTGTGTTCTGAATGTGGGGAAGCCAGAATTCCTATTCATTTAAATAAATGTGATTTATGTGACAATGACAATGATGCCCAAGATGATTCCTCAAGTGAGGGGAGTAAGCATGGTACTGCATCATTCCCTCCTTCGTCTACACGAGTCTTGCCCACTCAGGAGGCCCCTAGTACATCTAGCGCGCCAATACTCCTTACTATGCAACAATTAACGGCTGTAATGGATAATTCTGTCAAAAACATTTTAGCCAAAATGAACACTTATCAGCGTAAGCGCGACTGCTCTGTTTTAGATACTGAAGAGCATGACGACGCTGATATTAATATTTCTGAAGGGCCCCTAACTCAGTCTGATGGGGCCAGGGAGGTTTTGTCTGGGGGAGAAATTACTGATTCAGGGAACATTTCTCAACAAGCTGAACCTGATGTGATTGCATTTAAATTTAAGTTGGAACATCTCCGCATTCTGCTTAAGGAGGTATTATCCACTCTGGATGATTGTGACAAGTTGGTCATCCCAGAGAAACTATGCAAAATGGACAAGTTCCTAGAGGTGCCGGGGCTCCCAGAAGCTTTTCCTATACCCAAGCGGGTGGCGGACATTGTTAATAAAGAATGGGAAAGGCCCGGTATTCCTTTCGTCCCTCCCCCCATATTTAAAAAATTGTTTCCTATGGTCGACCCCAGAAAGGACTTATGGCAGACAGTCCCCAAGGTCGAGGGAGCGGTTTCCACTTTAAACAAACGCACCACTATACCCATAGAGGATAGTTGTGCTTTCAAAGATCCTATGGATAAAAAATTAGAAGGTTTGCTTAAAAAGATGTTTGTTCAGCAGGGTTACCTTCTACAACCAATTTCATGCATTGTCCCTGTCGCTACAGCCGCATGTTTCTGGTTCGATGAGCTGATAAAGGCGGTCGACAGTGATTCTCCTCCTTATGAGGAGATTATGGACAGAATCAATGCTCTCAAATTGGCTAATTCTTTCACCCTAGACGCCACTTTGCAATTGGCTAGGTTAGCGGCTAAGAATTCTGGGTTTGCTATTGTGGCGCGCAGAGCGCTTTGGTTGAAATCTTGGTCGGCTGATGCGTCTTCCAAGAACAAGCTACTTAACATTCCTTTCAAGGGGAAAACGCTGTTTGGCCCTGACTTGAAAGAGATTATCTCGGATATCACTGGGGGTAAGGGCCACGCCCTTCCTCAGGATCGGCCTTTCAAGGCAAAAAATAAACCTATTTTTCGTCCCTTTCGTAGAAACGGACCAGCCCAAAGTGCTACGTCCTCTAAGCAAGAGGGTAATACTTCTCAAGCCAAGCCAGCTTGGAGACCAATGCAAGGCTGGAACAAGGGAAAGCAGGCCAAGAAACCTGCCACTGCTACCAAGACAGCATGAAATGTTGGCCCCCGATCCGGGACCGGATCTGGTGGGGGGCAGACTCTCTCTCTTCGCTCAGGCTTGGGCAAGAGATGTTCTGGATCCTTGGGCGCTAGAAATAGTCTCCCAAGGTTATCTTCTGGAATTCAAGGGACTTCCCCCAAGGGGGAGGTTCCACAGGTCTCAGTTGTCTTCAGACCACATAAAAAGACAGGCATTCTTACATTGTGTAGAAGACCTGTTAAAAATGGGAGTGATTCATCCCGTTCCATTAAGAGAACAAGGGATGGGGTTCTACTCCAATCTGTTTATAGTTCCCAAAAAAGAGGGAACGTTCAGACCAATCTTAGATCTCAAGATCTTAAACAAGTTTCTCAAGGTTCCATCGTTCAAGATGGAAACCATTCAAACTATTCTTCCTTCCATCCAGGAAGGTCAATTCATGACCACGGTGGATTTAAAGGATGCGTATCTACATATTCCTATCCACAAGGAACATCATCGGTTCCTGAGGTTCGCATTCCTGGACAAACATTACCAGTTCGTGGCGCTTCCTTTCGGATTAGCCACTGCTCCAAGGATTTTCACAAAGGTACTAGGGTCCCTTCTAGCTGTGCTAAGACCAAGGGGCATTGCTGTAGTACCTTACTTGGACGACATTCTGATTCAAGCGTCGTCCCTTCCTCAAGCAAAGGCTCACACGGACATTGTCCTGGCCTTTCTCAGATCTCACGGATGGAAAGTGAACGTGGAAAAGAGTTCTCTATCTCCGTCAACAAGGGTTCCCTTCTTGGGAACAATAATAGACTCCTTAGAAATGAGGATTTTTCTGACAGAGGCCAGAAAAACAAAACTTCTAGACTCTTGTCGGATACTCCATTCCGTTCCTCTTCCTTCCATAGCTCAGTGCATGGAAGTGATCGGGTTGATGGTAGCGGCAATGGACATAGTTCCTTTTGCACGCATTCATCTAAGACCATTACAACTGTGCATGCTCAGTCAGTGGAATGGGGACTATACAGACTTGTCTCCGAAGATACAAGTAAATCAGAGGACCAGAGACTCACTCCGTTGGTGGCTGTCCCTGGACAACCTGTCACGAGGGATGACATTCCGCAGACCAGAGTGGGTCATTGTCACGACCGACGCCAGTCTGATGGGCTGGGGCGCGGTCTGGGGATCCCTGAAAGCTCAGGGTCTTTGGTCTCGGGAAGAATCTCTTCTACCGATAAATATTCTGGAACTGAGAGCGATATTCAATGCTCTCAAGGCTTGGCCTCAGCTTGCGAGGGCCAAGTTCATACGGTTTCAATCAGACAACATGACAACTGTTGCGTACATCAACCATCAGGGGGGAACAAGGAGTTCCCTGGCGATGGAAGAAGTGACCAAAATCATTCTATGGGCGGAGTCTCACTCCTGCCACCTGTCTGCTATCCACATCCCAGGAGTGGAAAATTGGGAAGCGGATTTTCTGAGTCGTCAGACATTGCATCCGGGGGAGTGGGAACTCCATCCGGAAATCTTTGCCCAAGTCACTCAGCTGTGGGGCATTCCAGACATGGATCTGATGGCCTCTCGTCAGAACTTCAAAGTTCCTTGCTACGGGTCCAGATCCAGGGATCCCAAGGCGGCTCTAGTGGATGCACTAGTAGCACCTTGGACCTTCAAACTAGCTTATGTGTTCCCGCCGTTTCCTCTCATCCCCAGGCTGGTAGCCAGGATCAATCAGGAGAGGGCGTCGGTGATCTTGATAGCTCCTGCGTGGCCACGCAGGACTTGGTACGCAGATCTGGTGAATATGTCATCGGCTCCTCCTTGGAAGCTACCTTTGAGACGAGACCTTCTTGTTCAGGGTCCGTTCGAACATCCGAATCTGGTTTCACTCCAGCTGACTGCTTGGAGATTGAACGCTTGATCTTATCGAAGCGAGGATTCTCAGATTCTGTTATCGATACTCTTGTTCAGGCCAGAAAGCCTGTAACTAGAAAGATTTACCACAAAATTTGGAAAAAATATATCTGTTGGTGTGAATCTAAAGGATTCCCTTGGGACAAGGTTAAGATTCCTAGGATTCTATCCTTCCTTCAAGAAGGATTGGAAAAAGGATTATCTGCAAGTTCCCTGAAGGGACAGATTTCTGCCTTGTCTGTGTTACTTCACAAAAAGCTGGCCGCTGTGCCAGATGTTCAAGCCTTTGTTCAGGCTCTGGTTAGAATTAAGCCTGTTTACAAACCTTTGACTCCTCCTTGGAGTCTCAATTTAGTTCTTTCAGTTCTTCAGGGGGTTCCGTTTGAACCCTTGCATTCCGTTGATATTAAGTTATTATCTTGGAAAGTTTTGTTTTTAGTTGCAATTTCTTCTGCTAGAAGAGTTTCAGAATTATCTGCTCTGCAGTGTTCTCCTCCTTATCTGGTGTTCCATGCAGATAAGGTGGTTTGACGTACTAAACCTGGTTTTCTTCCAAAAGTTGTTTCTAACAAAAACATTAACCAGGAGATTATCGTACCTTCTCTGTGTCCGAAACCAGTTTCAAAGAAGGAACGTTTGTTGCACAATTTGGATGTTGTTCGCGCTCTAAAATTCTATTTAGATGCTACAAAGGATTTTAGACAAACATCTTCCTTGTTTGTTGTTTATTCTGGTAAAAGGAGAGGTCAAAAAGCAACTTCTACCTCTCTCTCTTTTTGGATTAAAAGCATCATCAGATTGGCTTACGAGACTGCCGGACGGCAGCCTCCCGAAAGAATCACAGCTCATTCCACTAGGGCTGTGGCTTCCACATGGGCCTTCAAGAACGAGGCTTCTGTTGATCAGATATGTAGGGCAGCGACTTGGTCTTCACTGCACACTTTTACCAAATTTTACAAGTTTGATACTTTTGCTTCTTCTGAGGCTATTTTTGGGAGAAAGGTTTTGCAAGCCGTGGTGCCTTCCATTTAGGTGACCTGATTTGCTCCCTCCCTTCATCCGTGTCCTAAAGCTTTGGTATTGGTTCCCACAAGTAAGGATGACGCCGTGGACCGGACACACCTATGTTGGAGAAAACAGAATTTATGTTTACCTGATAAATTACTTTCTCCAACGGTGTGTCCGGTCCACGGCCCGCCCTGGTTTTTTTAATCAGGTCTGATAATTTATTTTCTTTAACTACAGTCACCACGGTACCATATGGTTTCTCCTATGCAAATATTCCTCCTTAACGTCGGTCGAATGACTGGGGTAGGCGGAGCCTAGGAGGGATCATGTGACCAGCTTTGCTGGGCTCTTTGCCATTTCCTGTTGGGGAAGAGAATATCCCACAAGTAAGGATGACGCCGTGGACCGGACACACCGTTGGAGAAAGTAATTTATCAGGTAAACATAAATTCTGTTTTTGAAAAGAAAAAAAAAAAAGTTTTGAAATAGCAAAGTGCTACTTGTACTTATTGCCCTATAACTTACAAAAAAAAGCAAAGAACATGTAAACATTGGGTATTTCTAAACTCAGGACAAAATTTATAAACCATTTAGCATAGCAGTTTTTTTGGTGGCTGTAGATGTGTAACAGATTTTGGGGGTCAAAGTTAGAAAAAGTGTGTGTTTTTTTTTCCATTTTTTTTCATCATATTTTATAAATGATATGATAAAAATAAATGTATCTTTTAGAAAGTCCATTTAATGCCGAGAAAAACAGTATATAATATGTGTGGGTACAGTAAATGAGTAAGAGGAAAATTACAGCCAAATACAAACACCGCAGAAATGTAAAAATAGCCCTGGTCCTTAAAGAGACATGAAACCCAATTTTTTTCTTTCATGATTCAGATAGAACATACAATTTTAAACAAATTTCCAATTTACTTCTATTATTTAATTTGATTCCTTCTCTTATTATCCTTTGCTGAAAGGTTTATCTAGGCAAGCTCGGGAGCAGCAGAGAACCTAGGTTCTAGCTGTTGATTGGTTGCTGTGTGTATATATATATATATATATATATATATATATATCTATATCTCGATTGTGATTGGCTCCCCATGAGTTCAGTTAGAAATCATTAGTGCATTGCTGCTCCTTCAACAAATGATACCAAGAGAATGAAACAATAGAATTAAATTAGAAAGTTGTTTAAAATTGTATTCTCTATCTGAATCATGAAAAAAATGTGGGTTTCATGTCCCTTTAAGGGTAAGAAAATTGAAAAATGGGCTTGTCATTAAGGGGTTAAACAACTTTCCAATTTACTTCTATTGTCTTATTTGCTTCATTCTCTTGGTGTCCTTTGTCGATAAAGGAGCAATGCACTATTGGGATCTAACTGAAAACCAATGACAAGGTATATATGTGCTGCCACCAATCGGCAGCTTCTAAACCTACCTATGTATGCTTTTCAACAAAGGATACAAAAATAAGTAAATAAACTTGATAACAGAAATCAAATCTGAATCATAAAAAATAATTTGTGTTGCATGTCCCTTTAATTTACAGTTAGGGATTCTTGTAGTCAGTTTGCTTTTATATTTGCTGTATTCTCAGAGGAAACATCTGATCTGTACACATGCATAGTTATGTAATGGTGTTACAGCTTAGCATTGTGTATAATATTATATTAGTTTAAAGATAACATCTATTCCAGCACCTGCCAACAAAATGCTCATGCTTGATTTGAGAAGTGATTACCCAATAATGCTGAAAGGCCAGCTCTTAAAAAAATTACCGATGGGAGTATATAATCTTGCCAGATATTTGAACAGACAAGCTTGTCAAGAAAATAAATAACTTTTATATATGTGTAAATGTGTGCTATTTTTTTTTTACATGCACAAAAGGGAATTATGCTTTTAGATTAGTGTAGCCCAGTAATTTTCCCACCATTATGCCAGAGCTCAAAGGGTTTGTTTTAGCATCCCATGAAAGGGACATTAAAATAATGTTAATATACATCTGTAAGGTGTATTTAAAGGGACATAAAATTATAATCAACAGATAGATATAATGATGCATCCACAACAAAGGTTAGTCTGAGAGTTGTATGTAGATGTATTTAAAAAAAATTATACTAGTTGTTTAAATACGGAAGAAATACGTGTAAAGGTTTCATTGAGTGTTGTATGGCTATCGCAGCTATTGGATAAGAGGTGGAAATAGAAGGGGTTATTTTAGTAGAATGGTGCATAAAATAAAGGTATGTTTTACAGCTGTTTCACTTCAAAATCAGGAATGAAGGTCCTTTTTAATTTATTCTATAGAGTCAGGCTAGTGTTTGAATAACACTACAATTTACCATTACTTTAAAATAAAGGTAAACTTGAGCGTATTTGCTCAAGTCATAGGATATAATTAAAAAAAATGAGTGGGACTTTCATTTATGAAATCTGTAATTTTATGACTCATCTGCAATCCACTAATCGTTATTTCTCCCACCCCCCAGGCGTTCAGCCCCTTTGCACAAACACCACGGCCCAGGGGGGAAACAACATTTAGTGGATTGCAGATGAGTCATCTGTCAATCAACTGAGGACTTTGGCGTGCGGAGGAACGGCGCTTATCGTTCCGGCATTAAAATCTAAAAATCTAAGAAGATCAGGATAAATTTGTCGATTTCTTACATGAAATTTGACGATTCCTTAGTCTCCCTTATTTTCTTCCACTGAAGTTGGCAACCCTACGGTTGTGGCTGGAACGCTGCGCCAAAGATGCGCTAAACAGCTGCACTAGTAGTTCCCTTAGTTATATACTGTGGTGTTGAATTGAAATATACATTTAAAATCACTGCACGCATACATACATATGTATACATAGTTGTACAGTATGATATATATATATATATATATATATATGTATGTGTATATATATATGTATGTGTATATATATATATATATATATATATATATATATATATATATATATATATATATATATATATATATATATATATATATAAAAAAATAAATAAATAAAATAACTCATTGTGTAAACCATTTACAAATCTAAACAAGTCAGAAGACTTGCTTATACCCCAGAAACTCTCTGATTACACTGTTTCCAATGCAAGGACTCTGGGGAAGATATGCAAATGAGGTTCACAATGACTCACTTTTTTTACTTCTAGCCTGCTTTTTAAGGCAGACTTCTCTTTACGCCATAGCATCGCTTCATTACACAGCTTCTAAGCTTAGCTAGGGTTAGTACAGTTACACAGTATGATACATGTATGTGTATACACAGTTACACAGTATGATACATACAGTGGATATAAAAAGTTTACACACCCCTATTAAAATTTCAGGTTTCTGTGATGTAAAAAAATGAGACAAAAATAAATCATTTCAGAACGTTTTACACCTTTAATGTGACCTATAAGCTGTACAACTTAATTGAAAAACAAACTGAAATCTTTTAGGTGGAGGGAAGTAAACAAAAACAAAAAACTAAAATAATGTGGTTGCATAAGTGTGGGTTATTATAACTGGGGATGTAGCCGTGTTCAGAATTAAGCAATCACAGTCAAAATCATGTTAAATAGCAATCAGTACACACCTGTCATCATTTAAAGTGCCTTTGATTAACCCCAAATAAAGTTCAACTGTTCTAGTAGGTCTTCCCTGACCTATAATTAGTTGCATCCTACAGCAAAAACCATGGTCTGCAGAGAGCTTCCAAACCATCAGTGTGATCTCATTGTTAAAAGGTATCGGTCTGTAGAAGGGTACAAAAGAATTTTCAAGGCATTAGATATACCATGGAACACAGTGAAGTCAGTCATCATTAAGTGGAGAAAATATGGTGCAACAGTGACATTACCAAGAACTGGACGTCCCTCCCAAAATTGATGAAAAGACGAGAAGAAAACTGGTCTGGGAGGCTGCCAAGAGGCCTACAACACCATTAAAGGAGCTTCAGGAATATATGGCAAGTACTGGCTGTGTGGTACATGTGACAACAATCTCCCGTATTCTTCATATGTCTGAGCTATGGGGTAGAGTGGCAAGACAGAAGCCTTTCTTACAAAGAAAAACATCCAAGCCCGGTTAAATTTTGCAAAAAAACATCTGAAGTTTCCCAAAAGCATGTGGCAAAAGGTGTTATGGTCTGATGAAACCAAGGTTGAACTTTTTGGCCATAATTCCAAAAAGATATGTTTGGCGCAAAAACAACACTGCACATCACCAAAAGAACACCATACCCACATTGAAGCATGGTGGTGGCAGCATCATGCTTTGGGTTTGTTTTTCTTCAGCTGGAACTGGGGCCTTAGCTAAGGTAGAGGAATTTATGAACAGTTCCAAATAACAGTCAATATTGGCACAAAACATTCAGGCTTCTGCTAGAAAGCTGGACATGAAGAGGAACTTCATCTTTCAGCATGACAACGCCCCAAAGCATACATCCAAATCAACAAAGGAATGGCTTCAACAGAAGAAGATGAAAGATTTGGGATGGCCCAGCCCGAGCCCAGACCTGAATCTGATCAAAAATCTGTGGGGTGATGTGTAGAGGGTTGTGCACAGGAGATGCCATTACAATCTGACAGACTTGGAGTGTTTTTGCAAAGAAGAGTGGGCAAAGATGTGCCATGCTGATAGACTCATACCCAGAAAGACTGAGTGCTGTAATAAAATTAAAAGGTGCTTCAACAAAGTATTAGTTTATGGGTGTGCACACTTATGCAACCATATTATTTTAGTTTTTTTATTTTTACTTTCCTTAACCTAAAAGATTTCAGTTTGTTTTTCAATTGAGTTGTACAGTTTATAGGTCACATTAAAGGTGAAAAAAGTTCTGAATTGATTTATCTTTGTCTCATTTTGTTAAATCACAGAAATCTGACATTTTAACAGGGGTGTGTAGACTTTTTATATCCATTGTATATATGTATACACAGTTACACAGTATCATACATACATACAAATGTATACACAGTTACACAGTATCATACATACATACAAATGTATACACAGTTACACAGTATGATACATACATACAAATGTATACACAGTTATACAGTATCATACATACATACAAATGTATACACAGTTACACAGTATCATACATACATACAAATGTATACACAGTTACACAGTATGATACATACATACAAATGTATACACAGTTACACAGTATCATACTTACATACAAATGTATACACAGTTACACAGTATCATACATACATACAAATGTATACACAGTTACACAGTATCATACATACATACAAATGTATACACAGTTACACAGTATCATACATACATACAAATGTATACACAGTTACACAGTATCATACATACATACAAATGTATACACAGTTACACAGTATCATACATACATACAAATGTATACACAGTTACACAGTATCATACATACATACAAATGTATACACAGTTACACAGTATCATACATACATACAAATGTATACACAGTTACACAGTATCATACATACATACAAATGTATACACAGTTACACAGTATGATACATACATACAAATGTATACACAGTTACACAGTATCATACATACATACAAATGTTTACACAGTATGATACATACATACAAATGTATACACAGTTATACAGTATCATACATACAAATGTATACACAGTTACACAGTATCATACATACATACAAATGTATACACAGTTGCACAGTATGATACATACATACAAATGTATACACAGTTACACAGTATCATACATACATACAAATGTATACACAGTTGCACAGTATGATACATACAAATGTATACACAGTTACACAGTATCATACATACATACAAATGTATACACAGTATCATACATACATACAAATGTATACACAGTATCATACATACATACAAATGTATACACAGTTACACAGTATCATACATACATACAAATGTATACACAATTACACAGTATCATACATACATACAAATGTATACACAGTTGCACAGTATGATACATACATACAAATGTATACACAGTTACACAGTATGATACATACATACAAATGTATACACAGTTACACAGTATCATACATACATACAAATGTATACACAGTTACACGGTATCATACATACATACAAATGTATACACAGTTACACAGTATCATACATACATACAAATGTATACACAGTTACACAGTATCATACATACATACAAATGTATACACAGTTACACAGTATCATACATACATACAAATGTATACACAGTTACACAGTATGATACATACATACAAATGTATACACAGTTACACAGTATCATACATACATACAAATGTATACACAGTATCATACATACATACAAATGTATACACAGTATCATACATACATACAAATGTATACACAGTTGCACAGTATCATACATACATACAAATGTATACACAGTTACACAGTATCATACATACATACAAATGTATACACAGTATCATACATACATACAAATGTATACACAGTTACACAGTATGATACATACATACAAATGTATACACAGTATCATACATACATACAAATGTATACACAGTTACACAGTATGATACATACATACAAATGTATACACAGTTACACAGTATCATACATACATACAAATGTATACACAGTTACACAGTATCATACATACATACAAATGTATACACAGTTACACAGTATCATACATACATACAAATGTATACACAATTACACAGTATCATACTTACATACAAATGTATACACAGTTACACAGTATCATACATACATACAAATGTATACACAGTTACACAGTATCATACATACATACAAATGTATACACAGTTACACAGTATCATACATACATACAAATGTATACACAGTTACACAGTATCATACATACATACAAATGTATACACAGTTACACAGTATGATACATACATACAAATGTATACACAGTTACACAGTATGATACATGCATACAAATGTATACACAGTTACACAGTATGATACATGCATACAAATGTATACACAGTTACACAGTATGATACATACATACAAATGTATACACAGTTACACAGTATGATACATACATACAAATGTATACACAGTTACACAGTATCATACATACATACAAATGTTTACACAGTATGATACATACATACAAATGTATACACAGTTATACAGTATCATACATACAAATGTATACACAGTTACACAGTATCATACATACATACAAATGTATACACAGTTACACAGTATGATACATACATACAAATGTATACACAGTTACACAGTATCATACATACATACAAATGTATACACAGTTGCACAGTATGATACATACAAATGTATACACAGTTACACAGTATGATACATACATACAAATGTATACACAGTTACACAGTATCATACATACATACAAATGTATACACAGTATCATACATACATACAAATGTATACACAGTATCATACATACATACAAATGTATACACAGTTACACAGTATCATACATACATACAAATGTATACACAATTACACAGTATCATACATACATACAAATGTATACACAGTTACACAGTATCATACATACATACAAATGTATACACAGTTACACAGTATGATACATACATACAAATGTATACACAGTTACACAGTATCATACATACATACAAATGTATACACAGTTACACAGTATGATACATACATACAAATGTATACACAGTTACACAGTATCATACATACATACAAATGTATACACAGTATCATACATACATACAAATGTATACACAGTATCATACATACATACAAATGTATACACAGTTACACAGTATCATACATACATACAAATGTATACACAATTACACAGTATCATACATACATACATACATACAAATGTATACACAGTTGCACAGTATCATACATACATACAAATGTATACACAGTTACACAGTATCATACATACATACAAATGTATACACAGTTACACAGTATCATACATACATACAAATGTATACACAATTACACAGTATCATACATACATACAAATGTATACACAGTTACACAGTATGATACATACATACAAATGTATACACAGTTACACAGTATGATACATACATACAAATGTATACACAGTTACACAGTATGATACATACATACAAATGTATACACAGTTACACAGTATCATACATACATACAAATGTATACACAGTATCATACATACATACAAATGTATACACAGTTGCACAGTATCATACATACATACAAATGTATACACAGTTACACAGTATCATACATACATACAAATGTATACACAGTTACACAGTATGATACATACATACAAATGTATACACAGTATCATACATACATACAAATGTATACACAGTTACACAGTATCATACATACATACAAATGTATACACAGTTACACAGTATCATACATACATACATACAAATGTATACACAGTTACACAGTATCATACATACATACAAATGTATACACAGTTACACAGTATGATACATACATACATACAAATGTATACACAGTTACACAGTATCATACATACATACAAATGTATACACAGTTACACAGTATGATACATACATACAAATGTATACACAGTTACACAGTATCATACATACATACATACAAATATATACACAGTTACACAGTATCATACATACATACAAATGTATACACAGTTACACAGTATGATACATACATACAAATGTATACACAGTTACACAGTATGATACATACATACAAATGTATACACAGTTACACAGTATGATACATACATACAAATGTATACACAGTTACACAGTATGATACATACATACAAATGTATACACAGTTACACAGTATCATACATACATACAAATGTATACACAGTTACACAGTATCATACATACATACAAATGTATACACAGTTACACAGTATGATACATACATACAAATGTATACACAGTTACACAGTATCATACATACATACATACAAATGTATACACAGTTATACAGTATGATACATACATACAAATGTATACACAGTTACACAGTATCATACATACATACAAATGTATACACAGTTACACAGTATCATACATACATACAAATGTATACACAGTTACACAGTATGATACATACATACAAATGTATACACAGTTACACAGTATCATACATACATACAAATGTATACACAGTTACACAGTATCATACATACATACAAATGTATACACAGTTACACAGTATCATACATACATACATACAAATGTATACACAGTTACACAGTATCATACATACATACAAATGTATACACAGTTACACAGTATGATACATACATACAAATGTATACACAGTTACACAGTATCATACATACATACAAATGTATACACAGTTACACAGTATGATACATACATACAAATGTATACACAGTTACACAGTATCATACATACATACAAATGTATACACAGTATCATACATACATACAAATGTATACACAGTTACACAGTATGATACATACATACAAATGTATACACAGTTACACAGTATGATACATACATACAAATGTATACACAGTTACACAGTATCATACATACATACAAATGTATACACAGTTACAGTATCATACATACATACAAATGTATACACAGTTACACAGTATCATACATACATACAAATGTATACACAGTTACACAGTATCATACATACATACAAATGTATACACAGTTACACAGTATCATACATGCATACAAATGTATACACAGTTACACAGTATGATACATGCATACAAATGTATACACAGTTACACAGTATCATACATGCATACAAATGTATACACAGTTACACAGTATCATACATACATACAAATGTATACACAGTTACACAGTATCATACATACATACAAATGTATACACAGTTACACAGTATCATACATACATACAAATGTATACACAGTTACACAGTATCATACATACATACAAATGTATACACAGTTACACAGTATCATACATACATACAAATGTATACACAGTTACACAGTATCATACATACATACAAATGTATACACAGTTACACAGTATCATACATACATACAAATGTATACACAGTTGCACAGTATCATACATACATACAAATGTATACACAGTTGCACAGTATGATACATACATACAAATGTATACACAGTTACACAGTATGATACATACAAATATATACACAGTTACACAGTATCATACATAGTTATACATACATACACTGCTCCCCACTACATTTCAGACCTTGTCTCCAGATACTCTCCCTCCCGTCCCCTTCGCTTTGCTCACAATCTCCTCCTCCTCTCCTCCTCTCTTGTTACTTCCTCACATTCCCGTTTAAAGGCTTCTCCAGACTTACCCCCATCCTGTGGAACTCCCTGCCTCGCTCCACAAGACTCTCCCCTAGTTTTAACAGCTTCAAGCGCTCCCTAAAGACTCTACTATTCAGGGATGCATACAACCAACTCCATCGCTTTTCCCTTGAACCCCTTAGAATGTAAGCCTATAGGCCGAGCTGTTTGTAGATCGCCTTCATAAGAGCTGACTACAAAAGTGTGGCTAATTAATTGTTAGCCGTGTTAAGATCTCTAGTAAATCTTTTTAACCATCCACTTACAATATCAGATAGTGGGTCTGAGTTAAGATAACACACCCTGCATTATTGATTGCCCTCCACATTTAATTTAGCCCTAAATGTGCAAACAACTGTGCAGAATATCCCAGTATTATAGTAATTTAGTTTTTTCAGGGTTAAAAGTCCCATTAGCATTGCTATATTCCACACAGCCATCATTTGCACAACGTGTCTGTCCTTTGTTGTCCTTAGCTCATTATTCTATAAAAAAACCCAGAGTTCAATTACATGAATGAGAACAAAATAGATAGTATATTACAAAATTGTTTTACTACACATTTTATATTACACTCATACTGTTTAATATCCCTTTTAAATAATTAAAAGGACAAAAATAGATTTTAAATTTTACTAGAAACAAGGTTTTAAAAATATTTCTAATGTTATTCCACTGCACAAGATTCATTGAGCAAGCTACAGTAGACTGCATGCCTGCACATTTGTATTATCTAATGTTTTGTTATTAAATTGTTTTGCAAAATATTGGTGTATAATCCTGAATGTAGGTGTTTTGGGAAAATGCTAAAGTGGTTGAATAGCTTAGAAAAGAACCCTCAAATGCTATTGTTTAGTTTGTACGTTATTTAAAAAAAGCCACTCATATTTTACATTTTTGGATTCTATATGTGACATTTAGAGCACAAACGTAAAGGGACAATTTACTCCAGAATTTTTATTGCTTAAAGATAATCTCTTTATTACCCATTCCCCAGTTTTGCATAACCAACACTGTTATATTAATATATTTTTTTACCGCTGTGATTACCTTGTGTCTAAGCCTCTGTAGAATGCCCCCTTATCTCAGTTCTTTTGACAGACTTGCATTTTAGCCAATCGATGCTGACTCATGAATAAACTAACGCTGTCTATATGTGAAAAACTGTCAAAATGCACTGAGATAAGAGGCAGCCTTCAAGGACTTAGAAATTAGCAGATGAGCCTACCTAGGTTTAGCTTTCAACATACCATCAGAACAAAGCAAATTTGAAGATAAAAGTAAATTACAAAGTTGTTTAAAATTCCATGTCCTATCTGAATCATGAAAGTTTAATTTTGACTCGACTGTCCTGTTACGTATGCAGTATAATTGCCTAAACAATGAACGTACAATACATTTTTACTAGGTATGTGTTTTCTTATCCTTCGTTAGGATCAGAATGAGGCAGAAGGCGGCTGTTCTCGGCGCTCGGCTCTTTTCAGAGCTGGATTTCTTCTTGTGAACGTTCAACACATTAAAATGTGGATTTGCACAGATCTTAGTATATTGCACTTTCGCAATTAGGAATTCAGTTCCTAAAAGAGCTGAACACGCAAAGTGGCCGCCGCCTCCTCCCACCTTCGGATCCTAACGAAGGGTCAATACACATACCTAATATTTACTATGCTTAATTATTTTATGGAAGGTAATGTTTTAGTTTAATATTTCTTTAAGGGCTTAGAGGAACAGTCAATACTAAAATTGTTATTGATTAAATTAAAAAGATAGATAATGCCTTTATTACCCATTCCCCATCTTTGCACAACAAACATTGTTATATTAATATACTTTATAACATTCAACCCCGCTAAATTTCTGCTTGTTTCTAATCCACTACAGACAGCCTCTTATCACATGCTTTCTATTTGTTTTTCACAACAGGAGACTGCTAGTTCATGTCGGCCATATAGATAACATTGTGCTCACGCCCGTGGGTTGTGCACAACACAGCTAAAATGCAAGTCAATAGATAATAAATAAAAAGTCATGTAATCAGGGGGCTATCAAAAGAGGCTTAGATACAAGGAAATTACAGGGGTAAAACGTATATTAATATAACTGTGTTGGTTGCGCAAAACTGGGGAATGGGTAATGAAGGGATTATCTATCTTTTTAAACAAAATTTTCCTTCTTAATATAAGGAGTCTACGGCTTCATTCCTTACTGTTGGGAAATACTAAACCTGGCCACCAGGAGGAGGCAAAGACACCCCAGCCAAAGGCTTAAATACCTCTCCCACTTCCCCTATCCCCCAGTCATTCTTTGCCTCTCGTCACAGGAGGATGGCAGTGAAGTGTCAGAAGATTTCAGAGTTGTTCCTCAGGAGGGATATATGCCTTTCATTATGGAACTGGAGTTTTAAGTAGTCTTGTTAGCCTCTCAGTAAGAGCATTGATGAAAGTTAGAGTCTGGAGATGCAGGGAGAGTCTTTCTGCGAACCCATCCAGACTGCCTGCTAACAGCTCCTTAGGACACCAGTGTTGACGAGTTTCACTGTTTGCTTTCTTCACTCAAGTCCATGTCAGGAGCGATGCTACAAGAGTGTCACACTTGAGAGGCTGTGTTTCTGTTCCACAGCACGGATTCTGGTAAGATCGTTTCAATTTTTACTAATTTTGATATTGCCAAAGACAGGGTCACAGTGTGACTATTTTATCTTTACAGAATCGTGGGTTAATATCGCCTGAGTGAGGTTATTGAACAGTGGGGATTAATCAAATGTGTTTTTTGATTTATGCTGCTTTATGGGTGAGATTTATTTTGGGCTCATATACTGTTGTTTTGTGGTAAAGGAAGATACAGGTGTTTTACTTTCACTTTGAACGCTGCGCAGCTTGTAGCTTGGCACACTGTTTCTCATAGCAGGGGAAGTTTAGCATTGCACACCACGTGACCTGGTGTTGTCACACTTTCGTTTTCTCTTTCCTGACCAAGCTAGCTGTCGGAGAGCACTTCTTCTCTGGTTGCCTGGGTCTAGGAGGTGGTGAGTGCCCCAGTCATTAGGGAGTTTAAAGGTGCAGTTTTTGTGAGAAATAAAAAGTGCTTTTATTTGTATCCTACTGTTAGCGCACGCTTTGGAGGATCCTGATATGCTTGAGGGTATTCCCTCTATTCCTAATAGTAATACCTGTCTATATTGTGAGGAGGCCTTGGTGTGCCCGCCCTCTTAACTATGTTCCATATGCATCAACAAGGTTATTATGTCTAAGAAGGTTAACCCCTTTAGTACGACTGAGCGGTCCACCACTGAGGACTCGCTGTTCAGTGAGGTGCATACCCATCAATCATCTCTATTGTCACATGCAGCTTCCCGTAGCACGCCTAATCCTCCGTCTGGAGGGAGCCTTTTACCATCAGACTTTACCGCGCAGTTAAAGTCGGCGGTGTCTGGGGCCCTTAGTGCTCTACCTCGCCCTGCTAAGCACAAGCGAAAGATTAAACATAGCACTCCGGTCCAGGGGACATCCAGTGATTTGCTTGATTTGTCTGCCTTTTAAGTATCCCAGGATGACTCACACTCTGAGTCGCCATAGGGTGAAATTTCTGGATCGGAGTCTACCGCTAGGCCTCCGGCTGCGGAGGAACCAGCCTTTTTATTTAAAATTGAACTCCTACGTTTTTCTTCTAAAGGAGGTTCTGTCGACCATTAGAGGTTTCAGAGGCCAAGTTGCCTGATGAACCTTTGATCTCTAAATTAGACAGAGTGTACGAGAACAGGGTAGCCCCGCTAACTTTTTCTGTACCTGTAAAAATGGCAAATATTATTAAAAAATAATGGGATAAAATTGGATTTTCCTTTTCCCCTTTGTCTGCCTTTAAAAAATTATTCCTGGTCCCGGACTCTCAGCTCGAGTTATGGGGTTCTGTTCCTAAGGTGGATAGTGCTATCTCTACGTTAGCTAAGCGTACTACGATCCCTCTTGAGGATAGCTCCTCTTTCAGAGAGCCGATGGATAAAAAGATGGAAACTTTTCTCAGAAAAATGTTTCCGCATACGGGATATTTCAACCGGCAGCGGCTGAAGCTGCGGCCTACTGGTACGACTCCTTAACGTAATTGATCGAGGTGTAGGGTCCCCTCAACGTTATCCAAGACAGAATTAAGGCTTTGAGAATTGCTAATTCTTTTATCTGTGATGCAAACATGCAGATTATTTGCTTGTATGGTAAAATCGCTGGTTTCTCAGTAGAGATGCGCCGGGCGCTCTAACTGAAGTCCTGGTCTGTGGACATGACTTTTAAGTCTAGACTACTCTCCCTCCTTTTTAAGGGAAACTTTATTTGGTCCAGGGTTGGACTCTATTATCTCCACGGTTACAGGGGGCAAGGGTGTCTTCCTACCGCAGGATAAAAAGAACAAATCTAAGAGACAAGGATCTAATTTTCGTTCTGAAAAGTCCCAACATCAGCAGTCCTCCTAAGTCCGAGCAAACCAAGAGCACTTGGAAGCCAGCTCAATCCTGGAATAAATCCAAGCAGAACAAAAAGCCAGCCGAGAACAAGTCGGCATGAAGGGGTGGCCCCCGATCCAAAGCCGGAGCGTGTAGGGGGCAGACTGTCGCTGTTTTCAGACGCTTCATCCAGGGACGTGCAGGATCCATGGGTTCTGGAGGTCATAGCTCAGGGATACAAGATAGGTTTCAAATCTCATCCACCCAAGGGCAGATTTCTCCTCTCAAGCCTGTCTTTTTAAAACCAGAAAAGAGGGAAGCCTTTCTGGGGTGCTTGCGGGATCTGTACTCCTTGGGGGTCATTGTTCCGGGTCCTATCGCAGAAAGAGGTTTGGGATACTACTCAAACCTGTTTGTGGTAGAAAGAGGGAACTTTCCGCCTACTTCTGGACCTAAAGGGCTTAAAGGGACACTGAACACAAATTTTTTCTTTCGGGATTCAGATAGAGCATGACATTTTAAGCAACTTTCTAATTTACTCCTATTATCACATTTTCTTCATTCTCTTGGTATCTTTATTTGAAATGTAAGTTTAGATGCCGGCCCATTTTTGGTGAACAACCTAGGTTGTTCTTTCTAATTGGTGGATAAATTCATCCATTAATTAAAAAGTGATGTCCAGAGTCCTGAACTAAAAAAAGTAATAGATGCCTTCTTTTTTAAATGAAAATAGCAAGAGAACGAAGAAAAATCAATAGGAGTAATTTAGAAAGTTGCTCAAAATTGCATGCTCTATCTGAATCACGAAAAATTTGGGTTCAGTGTCCCAAGATGGAGACAATAAGGTCCATTCTTCGTCTAGTTCAGGAAGGACAGTTCATTACCACTATAGATCTGAAGGATGCCTACCTTCACGTTCCAATCCACAGGGACAACTTCCAGTTCCTAAGGTTTGCGTTCCTGGATCAGCACTTCCAATTCATTGCATTTCCTTTTGGGCTAGCTACGGCTCCAAAAATCTTTACAAAGGTTCTAGGAGCTCTCCTGGCCGTCGCCAGAACCCAAGGTATAGCAGTTGCTCCCTACTTGGCCGACATTCTGGTTCAGGCACCATCCTTTCGGCTAGCAGAGGACTATTCGGTATCTCTTCTCTCTCTTCTCTCTCTTCTTCAATCACATGTATGGAAGATAAATTTAGAGAAGAGTTCTCTCATTCCAAGCACCAGGGTAGAATTCCTGGGTACTATAACGGATTCAATATCCATGAGGATATTTCTAACAGACCAGAGACGGTGCAAGCTAACTTTGGCATGTCTTGCCCTCCGGACCTCCTTAAGGCCATCTGTGGCTCAGTGTATGGAGGTAATTGGTCTCATGGTGTCCAGCATGTGCATGTTGTGCATGTTGAGGCAGTGGAACAGTGATCATTCGCATCTGTCAACAGATTTCCCTGGACAACCGGTCGAGAGAATCGCTCTCTTGGTGGCTCTGTCCAGATCATCCTGAGGGACATCCTTTCTCAGACCATCCTTGGAGATTGTGACTACGGACGCGAGCCTCTCTGGATGGGGAGCTGTTTGGGGTGCCAGGAAGGCACATGGCCTGTGGTCTCAGGAGGAACGCTCCCTCCCAATCAACATTTTGGAGCTTCGAGCAATCTACAATGCTCTAAGGGCTTGGCCTCTTCTGTGTTTGTCCAGGTTTATCAGATTCCAATCAAACAATATAACCTCGGTGGCTTACATCAACCATTAGGGGGGAATGAGAAGCTCCCTAGCAATGAGGGAAGTATCTCTGA
This sequence comes from Bombina bombina, assembly GCF_027579735.1. Taxonomy (NCBI): domain Eukaryota; kingdom Metazoa; phylum Chordata; class Amphibia; order Anura; family Bombinatoridae; genus Bombina; species Bombina bombina. Next base: position 971,556,211 of record NC_069501.1, on the reverse strand, counting down.
TTCTGGAGTGGGCGGAGGCCCACAGCTGTTCGCTGTCAGCAATCCACTTTCCGGATGTGGACAACTCGGAATTGGATTTTCTCAGCAGACAATATTTTCATCCGGGGGAATGGTCTCTCCATCCCGAAGTGTTTGCGGAGATATGCTACAGGTGGGGGACGCCGGAGATAGATCTCATGGCGTCTCGTCTCAATACCAAACTACCCAGATATGGGTCGGGGTCCAGGGACACTCAGGCGGAGCTAATAGATGCATTAGCGGTGCCTTGGAGGTTCAATCTAATCTACCTTTTTCCGCCATAGCCACTCCTTCCTTGGGTAGTGGGCCACATCAAGCAGGCGTCAGTAATACTTATTGCTCCATCAAGGCCGCGAAGGACATGGTTCGGGGACCTAGTTGGGATGTCATCATCTTCTCATCCATGGAAGTTACTTTGTCGCAGGGATCTGCTGGAACAAGGTCCTTTTGTTTATCAAAATCTAGATTCTCTGAGGCTGACTGCTTGTAAATTGAATGCTTAGTCCTAGCCAAGAGGTTTTTCTGAGAGAGTTATTGATACACTCATCCAAGCTCGTAAGCCAGTTACTCGTCGCATCTATCATAAGGTGTGAGGAACCTACTTTTTCTGGTGTGAAGAGAGTGGTTTTCCTTGGCATAAAGTTAAGGTTGTCAGGATTCTCTTTCTCCAGGATGGTCTGGAGAAGGGTGTTTCAGTCAGTTCCCTGAGGGGTCAGATTTCGGCCTTGTCTGTTTTACTGCACAAGAAGCTCTCTGAGCTTCCAGATGTTCAGTCTTTTGTTAGGGCTCTGATTAGGATCAGACCTGTGTTCAGATCTTCGGCTCCCCCTTGGAGTCTGAATCTGGTTCTTAAAGTTTTCCAACGGGCTCCGTTTGAGCCTATGCATTAAATTGATATTAATTTGTTGTCCTTGAAAGCTCTCTTTCTATTGGCTATTGCCTCGGCGTGCAGAGTATCTGAGATTGCCCCCTTGCAATGTGAGCTGTCCTACGTACTTAGTAAGGGTTGCTCCCTAAAGTTGTGTCAGACCGCAACATCAATCAAGAGATTGTGGTCCCTTCTTTGTGTCCTAATCCTTCTTCTCCGAAGGAACACTTCATAATTTGGACGTGGTTCGTGCTTTGAAGTTTTTATCTTCAAGCTACTAAGGACTTTAGAAAAACTTCTTCCTTGTTTTTGGCATATTCTGGGAAGCGTAAGGGTCAGAAGGTCTCTTCGACTTCCTTATATTTTTGGTTGAGGAGGCTTATCCTCTTAGCCTATGAAACAGCGGGACATACACCTCCTCAGAGAATTACGGCTCATTCAACTAGAGCAGTGGCTTCCTCTTGGGCCTTTAAGAACGATGCCTCTATGGATCAGATTTGTAAGGCGGCTACCTAGTCCTCCTTACACACGTTTTCTAAATTCTACAAGTTGTTTGTTTTGCTTCAGCTGAAGCAGCCTTCAGGAGACAGGTTTTGCAGGCTGTGGTGCCCTCAGATTAGGGTCCGCCTCTTTTTTTGTCCCTCCCGTTATCATTCATTGTCCTTTAAAGATTGGGTATAAGTTTCCCAACAGTAAGGAATGAAGAAGTGGACTCTCCTTATACAGAAGGAAATTAAATTATCTGGTAAGCATAATTTATGCTTTTTTGAGTTGACTCTCCCTTTAAGTAGCTGAAATACTGCTCGGGAGGGGCAACACATTGCAGCTCTTGAGCAGGGCACAACCAGTGATTGGCCACTAAATATATATGCTGCACCTTATTGGCTCATTAGCTGTGTCCTACACAGGAGCTTCAATGTTTTGTGACACCTAAGCAGAACTTCAGTTACGTGTTTAACCTTCTGCCAGGGTTAAACAATTTGGGGTTGATCACAATTTCTTAGAAAAGAAAATTCCACGATTAATGTCTGTGGAGAGTTTTGTAGATACCTTTGTGATTTTACCCCCCCTCGCCACCCCCACACATTTAGCAATGGACATCACCAGGGGGGAAAAATGCGTCTGTGGAAAGTTTTGTAGATACCTTTGTGATTTTACCCCCCCCCACACATTTAGCAATGGACATCACCAGGGGGGGAAAATGCTCTAATGGATTAGAGTGTAACATTTTTTTTGCATTTGAGTGTCCCTTTAATAAAACATGTTAATATATACATGTACCTCTATTAATATGATGTCTGTGGAATGACTTTTCACTCTGCAAAACATTATAATAACCCCCATATTAAACATCATTTCTAAGACAACATCCACCCTCTCCTTGATCTACCACCTCTAACAGATGTTGTTGTGTGTGTTTTTTTTTTTTTTTTTATCAACAAAGCCCTAAATGAATGTAGCACATTCATCCTGGTGTTACCACGCCCTCATATCAAAGGGATATTGTGCTGCAAAGGTTTTCTATATGGCATATGAAACAGGAGAATTTCAACATGTACAAATTCTGTTTTTTCCTGGAATTTTTTTTATGGTTTGTTTTAACTTTAAAGGGACATGAAACCCAACGTTTGTCTTTCAGGATTCAGATAGGGCAAGAGATTTTAAACAACATTCCAATTTACTTGTATTATCTAATTTATTTAGTTCTTTTGGTATCCTTTGTTGAAAAGCAGACAGGTAGGTTCAGGAGCTTCTGATTGGTGGCTGCGCATATATGCCTTTATATTACTGGCTCTTTTAATGCGTACAGCTAGCGCCCAGTAGTGCATTGTTGCTGCTTCAGCAAAAGATACCTAGAGAATAAAGCACATTAGATCATAGTAAATTGGAAAGTTATTTAAAATTGTATTCTCTATCTGAATCATCGAAAGAATCATTTTGGTTTCATGTCTCTTTAAATCAATCAGTATTAATTGGGTTTAAAAGAAAAAAATGAAATACATTTTGAAATGCCCTGAATGACTGGCTATAGGTAAAGAACACATTGTACAGTAAGTCTCCTGGTGTGACTTGCCTAGTTGCACAGTAATAAAGTTACTGTATCTAGCAATAATAGTCCAAGGACAGTTTCATGGATCGTAATATTGGTGCAGCATTGTCTTGGCAACTGCCACAATATTGCATGGCATTTCAGTGTTATGGCATTATCTTGCTGATAGCTATTGACACAGGCAATATTGTGGAAAATAACCTGCTGCCACTACTTGCATGAGGTTTGTCCACTTTGCAAAAAAATGCATTAAAATCCCTCCTTTTACATAGATAACCATGAAATTACATTCAAGCACATTAGTTAAATAGGCTGTATTGGAAATGTATCACTCAAAGCTAACAAAGTGGTTAGAGCACTTGGCTTATAAAAATAAAATGAATAATTATGATGATAATAATAAAAGACCAGGATATGCTCAGATGCTGAAGACACACAACTACCTCTGGCATTTCCATGTCTTCTGTGTGCTCCTGCCATAGTGCCAGTATTAGCCGTGGATTGGCTGTGCTTATGGCACCCAGTAGGTTTGTAACATATTTAAGGGGACATGAAACCCAAACATTTTCTTTCATGATTCAGATAGACAATACAATTTTAAACAACTTTCCAATTAACTTCTATTATTTAATTTGCTTGCTTCTCTTGTTATCCTTTGCTGCAAGGTTTATCTCGGTAAGCTAGGGAACAGCAAAGAACCTAGGTTTTAGCTGCTGATTGGTGCCTGCAGATATGACAATTGTCATTGGCTCACCCATGTGTTCCGTTAGAAACTAGTAGTGCATTGCTGCTCCTTCGACAAATTATAACAAGAGAATTGAACAAATTAGATAATAGAAGTAAATTAGAAAGTTGTTTGAAATTGTATTCTCTATCTGAATCATGAAAGAACATTTTTGGGTTTCATGTCCCTTTAACTGCTCAGTGTAGATTTTTTTTGTCTGTTTACATGATAAACACTACATGCTTAAAGGACCACTAAACACAAATTGCAAACTATATGATTTTGAACCTTCATATCTAAGAATAATTTTGCAATGAAAACTGCAGCTTTATTTTGCCACATGAGTATATTGTTTTATGTTTATTTCACAGATTTCCCTGTCCCCCAGTCCCAGAACAAAAGAATCATTGATAACCAATAACAAACTAATATTCAGATATAGCATGAACTCTGTTTGCACATGTGCAGTTGAGAGAGACTGTGGCAGCTTGCCCTTATCTCTTCCCTTAAAAGAATAGTCTAGTCAAAATTAAACTTTCATGATTCAGATAGAGCAGGCAACTTTCTAATTTACTCCTATTAGCAAATTTTCTTCATTCTCTTAGTATCTTTATTTGAATGTAAGCTTAAGAACCGGCCCATTTTGGTTTCAGCACCTGGGTAGCGCTTGTTGATTGGTGTCTAAATGTAGCCACCAATCAGCAAGCGCAACCGAGGTGCTGAACCAAAAATGTTCCGTCTTCTAAGCTTACATTTTAAATAGATACCAAGAGAACAAAAAAAATGCAATAACAGTAGTAAATTAGAAAGTTGCTTAAAATGTCATGCTGTGTCTGAATAATGAAAGTTTAATTTTGACTAGACTATTCCTTTAAGGTGGTTTATCACTGATTCACCTTAGTTACTATTGCAAATAATGAATTTCCTATCATGATTGTTGATGCAAAACTGACAATCAACCTTTTACAAACATGTAACTGTTGAGAATCTCAGGGGGGGGGGGGGGAGTAAAAAAAAGCTTACATAAATTGCCTAAAAGTATTAACCCAAACCTCCCTGGGAGAAAGTGAAACAAGCACAATGTTTAAATGTATTTTACAGCAAAAGGCAGCAAAATAAATCATGAATGTATATTGCAAAAATGTTTCACTTGCAACAATTAAACATGTTATACCTTGTTGAAATGTCAAGTTTAATGGTCCTTTAATCTGTTTAGTTTTAGTAGTAAAGTGTATGCTGAGAATCACCATTCAGTGTATTTTAATTTTGATCTGTTCGAAATCCATTACAAAGTTCTGTTTGTGGCTGGATTCTTTTAATGGATTCCAATAAAATTATATTTGTGTAAAAGAAAAAAAAAGAGCTTTACAAAATCATCACAACCCATTGTCTCTCTATAGCTTTATATTTTTGTCTCCTAAATTTTCATGTTATTTTTATTTTTAAGCTAAGCATTCTATATACTGCCTCAAATAGGCAGTCAGGAGAGTTAGTAAAGATTCAATTAGTGACCAGTTTTTAATCAGTGATTATGATGCTCTGTGTATTGCAAGGGTTAATATGCAGCATAGTTAGCTGGTTATTGTTTCTCAGAACAACACAGATTTGTCAGTGATTTATTTTCCCTTTTATAAATTGGAAAAAGATGTCATTGGATTTTCTTTTCTCTCTCAAGAGTACTGAACAAATAACAAATTCATACTTCATACAAGCGGTTGGAGGTCTGTATTGTGTCAGCCCTAACACAAATGTAGTCATCACCTATGTGATCTAAGCCTGGTTTAGCTCTCTGAGCAGGCTCTATGATTTTTCCCTTTTTAACTTGAGCCATTTTTAGCACACAAAGTGCAACAAACCTATATATTAAACCATTTCAAATGAAGCCACAGAGAGGGCACTAATAAACCAATTGCAGAGAAGAAGACTGATGTGTGAGATGGAGGAGTAGTGCTGGTTTGTAGTTATAGTGCTACCTATAAAATCATGTATAAGCAGCTTTACAGCTATATGCAGTCCCAGTGAGAGCACTAAAATGTCTCCCTGGCTCGTGCATTCATATAGTCTGAGGAGGCTGAAGGGAGATAGCTGGTTACATAGATGGATAGATAGAGGTTGTATTTTAGTTTTCCGAAAACCAGCCTAGCTATTGTTAACTTGGTTCATTTCCCTCTGATCTGCTGTGTCTTTGATCTTGTGATCAGATTATGAATCCATCCATGCTACATAAACACGTTTGAAAAGGGAAACTCTCCATCTGTGTTTCATTAATTTTGATGTGTAAAAAGATATTTCTCAGGGCTTGTGTGGTTAAAAAGCAAACAGAAACAAGATGTACTGGGTCCCTATTGCCATCTTCATGAAGTATTTATCCGCTCATCTTTGTGATGGGGCAGAGGATCCTTCCAGGCTAATAAAGAGCAGGGGAAGATTGCTGAGGAGTGCTGTATGGATATAGACAGGGCTACAAAAATATTGCAGTGGATGAATAAAAAAGTCACTAGTCACACAGGGGGATAGTGGGAGTTTATATGTATGTTAGGAATATGCAGGGTCAAAAGGGCACAGTCGCACTTTAGGTTTGGTTTGTGGAATTTGTTCATTCCAGCTAACGTAACCCCATATTTATATGACAAGGCCGTTCCTAATCTTATTCAAAACATGTCCCATGTGAGGAAGGGCATTTATTCAGTGACTTCAGGCATATGTGAGAGTAATATTCAAAATTTGGATAGCGTCAGATTTTCTTGAAATAATTTTGAAGTGGGTGGAAAAGATTCAGTCAGGTAGTAGACTGTGAATGCCAGGGGAGGACTGGGCCAGGGGCAGGGTGGCAATCAGATAGTAGGTTGATAATTCATTCTCATCAAGGAAGCCTAGCAGCACAGTAACCAGACCTAGGATGAAGTCATCACATAGTACCCCATAATCTGGTTCCAGGGACAATATTCTTGCAGGTTGGTGGCGCTTCTGATTGAGCTTGATGCACATAAACCACCTGGATTCACAGGAGCACTAAAAGTGAATGGAACAGACAGTATGTTTTGTTTCTTGTTAATGGTGGCGCTACCCTGATATATGTGGCAGTAAGTCTGTTCCCTGATTCCCAAGCCCACTCCATAAATACACTCTTAAATACAAAAGATATGGGATAATCTGATGCCTGAGTTTTATCTTTATTGTCTCACATGTCTGTTCAAAAAACTTAAAAAATAAAAAAAAACACTTTAATGTTTTTATTTTATAAAAAATATGTAGTCACAGTCCTATTTTTTTTTCTTTCTCTTTTTTTGTGGTTCAGATCATTGACTAATTTTATGAAAATAAACATCATCCATTAAACTTCCGCGGTGTCACAAATCAAGAACCACAATCCTAGACAAAATTTAAATTTTCTAAGTTTTTTTTAACATAAAAATTAAATTATATAAAGAAAGAAGAACCGTTCTATCGACTTTTGCTTACCTAGCTAGGAAATTGAATCTTCAAATTCATTCTTCAATGTTAGGCAGCACTGATTTTGTTGATCAGCCCCCTTTCCTCATGTTCAGTAATGTCTGATACTTTGCATTTCTAGAAGTCTTAGCTTTTCACCAATTCTACCCAGCTGCATCACATCTGGATTGGACTTAGTTTTGTGGACCATCTCACTTTAAAGTGATGTGTAAAATGAAATGATTTGCCAATTGATTAATGATAGTTACATTTTTTAAAAATGTTTATTTTTTTTTATAATTAAAATGCTTTTTTTTAAATTTTCATTTTATTTATTTATTTTACTCACATCTATCCCCCCCCCCCCCCCGTTTGCCACTCTCTGTAAAGTATTTTCTTCTCTCTCTAATGTACTGTAGATCTCCTTGACCCAATCAACAGCATTGCTGCACGGCTCGCTGATTTTAATGTGCTGTTGGGTCTAGTGGAGAGACGCATGCGCACTGTTGCCCAGGGGAGACCCAGTGGCATAATTGTAAACAGTGAATTGGAACATCTTCTCGGATTCACTGTTTACATTGAAGAGATCTTCCACTGTGACCATAAGAGTGTTAAGTGCTCCAAAAGTGTACACGCCAAAGCTTGGCATCTGCCGTGACTCAAACTGCCTTCTTCCTGAAGACCACAGAGAAGAGGGTTGTTGGTGATGAAAGCAACACACAGGGGAAAATGGGAGGAAGATGAGAATAGGGTATCAATGCTAAAGTGGGCATAAGCGACAAAACTACTTGAAGCTCTCTGTGAACAGACTGTATAGCCGATCTCTACACACAGTTGTACCTTTGGGAACCTGCATTACTTGCTACATAGTGGGTGGATGGGGCCGCACTCTGTCAATACACTACAGAAAAGAATATATAATGGGTGGCGAGAATATGTGGAAATGCCAACAGAATAATTGTGTAGATATATTTTTTTTTTAATAAAGTCAAGAATTAAAAATATAAAATGGCGTTATTCATGGGAATGTCACATAGTTTCTACAGGTTCGTTTAATACCATCATTTATCATCACTTTAACTTCAAACTGAAATAAATGAACATTTGTTCTCTTGATTCTAGTCCTTTTATAACTTGTCAGTTTATCCCATGGTAGGAATATTTTGACTCACACGTCTGTCTGTTTATCCTGGATTTTTTGTGTTTGTCTATTTATTATTAGTTGAGAAAAAGGCCCATGAAGGCAATGAAAAGACAAGGGCATCTAAAAATTTGATTGGACACAGAGGTCACTTGGATTTTGTTTTGTCAGCCTCAGCTGGGTGACAAAGTGGATTAGTTTTGGTTGTTGTTCCCATGAATTGAATCTGATTAGACTCTAATGGATTTGTTTGGAAAACCAATGTCAGAGTCCTGAGGAGAGGTTAGCCAGATTAACCTTTTTTCTTTCTGGTTATTCTGATGTAAAAATATTAAAGTGACCAATTTTATTAAAGTCTTTACTTATTCATGTTGAACAATTTATTTATGATATTTGTAAACACTATGGTCCAGGTCGAGCGTTAATTGCGCATTCACGTTCCCCCATAGAAGTCAATTGAGAAAAAAAAGTGGGGGAAAAACACCACACTCTCATGCAAACTCAATCACATATTCTCAAGTGCACAAACCCGACATGAAAATATGAATATTTCATATTTTAATGTTCTTCAAATAGCAGAATGTTCTATTTATTCATAAATACATATTTCAACATATATCTGATTGGTAATTTGGTACTATATATATATATATATATATATAATATTTACAGTAAATACATAGTTAAAACCTTTATTAAAAATTAATATGGCATAAGTATGTTTTTTTTTTTTTTTTACGTTTTCATCTACTTAAAGGGCTCCAAAGCTCGTATATATGTGTATATATATATATATATGTATACATATGTATTTGTGTTTACATGTGTGTGTGTGTGTATATATGTCTGTAAATAAATATATATATATATCCATCTTTAGATATGTATATGTATGTATCTCAATGTTAAAGGAATACTAAACTCAAATTTTGTACTTTCATGATTCAGATAGCACATGCCATTTTATGTTTAAATATTTTTTTATTGGGTACGTAATTCTTGTTTACTTACAATACAAAAATTGATCAGCCATTTCTCCAGAAACATAAACATTAGGATAACAAGAGATGACAATCTTAATACACCCAAACAGCGTTCTCCTCCACCCTCCTTCGCATCCCAATACATTTCATAGACTCAGAAAGACCTATCTTTGCATGTAGAGGGTTCTGGGATACTACCTCAGTATCCAAAGATGTCCAAGGTGTTCCTTTGTATCTTGGAGATTGACCCAGATGGATTGTTACAAAGTTATCATCACGTAAATCTGTTTCTCAATAATAGAACAGTAAAAAAAACAAGGGTGATAATTTCTTAACTCTCGTGATGAACAAGTAAACATTTAAATTAAGGTAAGTAGTTGTCCTTAAGACTCCTTTCAAATAAAACAGTTTCAGAAAGGGAAGAAAGAAGGGGGAGGGGGGGGGAAAAATAAAAAAAGGAGGGGGGGGGGGAGAGGGAAGAGAGCAGAGAAGGGGGAGACAATGTCCCCGCTCCCAGCGATCCTCTAAGGCCTACAAGAAGCGTTCAGACCTAGTTTCTAGGGGTCAAGTCGGCCTGCGCGTTCTCCTTTGTGGAGTGTGCATTGCTAATCCAGTAGTACCATATCTTCTGAAAAGAGGCCCTATTATTTAACATGTCTGTTGCGTATTCATACATAGTATAGGTGTGGCATATTTTATTGTATATTTCTAACCATGGGGGTGACCCCATCTTCCAGTATTTTGCAATGCAGACTCTTGTCACTGTGCACAGAATTCTGATGAATGTGTTGATATATCTATGGAATCTGTCTATATGTTCGTGTAATAATGCTTGTTGGATAGTGAGTGTATCCTCCTCCTCCAGCGTTTGGCTAATAAGGGCAGAGAGTTTTTGCCATGTCCCCTGTATTTCCCTACATTCCCACCACATGTGTTTGTAGGATCCCAATTCCCCGCATCCTCTGTAACATAACTTGCTGCCATTTGGCTGTATATGGGCTGTCCACATTGGGGTTAGGTACCATCTAAATAGGGTCTTTGTGACATTTTCCTTTAGGTCCATACTAATTAATCCCTTATCAGCTACTTGGAATAGTTCCTCCCATTCGTGTACTTCTTTACTTATGTTCAAGTCTTCCTCCCATTTTACCATTATCATGGATTTAGCTCTGTTTGGGGGTGTCTGCAGTGTTATGTATATTTTAGAGATATTGCGTTTGGTCCTTGTAGGATTTGTGCTATAGGTTTCTAACACCGTAGATTGTCCCTTTTTTGAATTTTTCAGGAATAAGTGCAAGGAGGAGTTTAACTGAAGATATAGGTACCAGTGGAGCTTTATAGGAATCAGTTTTGCCTGTAACTGGGTAAAAGGAAGCAACTGTCCCCCCTGTATCACGTCCGCTACTCTGTAGAGCCCCTTGTTTTCCCATTTGGCCACTAATCTGCGGGAGTCTCCTGATAAGAGGCATCTAATTGGTGTCATTAGAGAAAATTCTGGGAACAAGTCTGTTCTTTTAAGTGTTTGTGTCCAAGTCTTTATGGTTAGGTCCGTGGTGTATGTTTTAGTATATGTCTTAGTTGGGTGAGTAGTTTGTGCGTCCCATAGAATCGAGTCTCTGTCCTCCCACCCCCCTAGTTCCATCTCCAAGAATACCCAGGTGGCCTCTTCCGACCTTCTCAGGAGGCAGGAGTCTTGGGCTAGCCTGGCGGCTTTATAGTATTCCAAGAGATCTGGAGCTCCCACTCCCCCCGCCGCTCTACTCTTACAAACCACCTGTTTTGCTATTCTGGCCGATTTTGGCCCTCTTATAAAAGCTAGTATTTCAGCCTGTATTTTAACAAAATCTGTTTTGATCAATTTAATGGGGAGGGCCCGAAAGAGGTATAATATACGTGGGAGTATGTTCATTTTGATCAGCGCTACTCTTCCCATCCAGGAAAAGCCACACCTCCGCCATCCTGAAAGGTCTTTTCTAAATTGGTTAAGGAGTGGAGTATAGTTGTACTTATACAACTGTTGCATCTGAACCGGAAGATTGATACCTAGGTATCTTATTGTTTTGGGGGCCCACCGAAACTCTAAGTTGAGTTCTATTATTTTCCGTGTGTGTGGGGGAATGGCCACCGGGAGGAGCTCGCTTTTTTCCACATTTATTTTATAACCTGATATATTTGAGAATTCACTTAGTAACAAATGTAGATTAGGAAGCGATATGAGCGGTTTAGTAATTGTGAGCAAGATGTCGTCCGCAAATAAAGAGATTTTGTATTCAGAGTGGGCTGTTCGAACTCCCGATATGTCCGGGTGTGTCCGAATTTTGGCCGCCAGCGGTTCAATACAGAGGGCGAACAACAGGGGCGACAAAGGGCACCCCTGTCTCGTCCCGTTCAGTATGGGGAAAGAGTTGGACCTATACCCCCCTGAAGTTACTTGGGCCTGTGGGTTGGAGTATATAGCCCGCAGAGCGGACAGAAAGGTGTCACCGAAACCTATCTCCTCCATGACTGCAAACATATATTTCCAGTCTATTCTATCAAACGCCTTCTCCGCGTCCAGTGATAGGACCAGAGAAGGCGTCTGTGTTTTTTCTAGGTGGTGAACTAAATTAATCACTCGTCTGATGTTATCTGGAGCTTCTCTATGCTGTATAAACCCTACTTGGTCAGGGTGGATTATAGATGGCATGATTGGTTTGAGGCGGTTGGCTAAGATTTTGGTAAAGATCTTAAGATCCTGGTTAATTAAGGATATAGGACGGTAGTTTCTGCATTTTTTGTGGTCCTTATCTGGTTTGGGAATAACTACTATTTTTGCATCTAACAACTCCCGGGGGATGGGGTTACCCTCCAGAATGAAATTACAAAACTTGGTTAAGTGGGGAACGAGTGTGCTTTTGAAAAGTTTATAATATTCTCCTGGGAAACCATTGGGGCCTGCTGCTTTCCCCGGTTTCAAATCTTTAATGGCTCCTAGGATCTCTACAGGGGTTATCTGGGCATCAAGGGCGTCTCTCTGTTCTACTGTGAGTGATGTCAGTTTGCAGTCATTTAAGAATTTTCCTGTTTGGGTCATTGTCTCCGTATTATGAGTCACCTTTTCCCCGTCATATAGTTTGCCATAAAAATTTGCAAAGGTATCAACTATCTCCTGGGGGTGGGAGGTCAGAGTTCCCCCCTCTGTTTCTATTGAGTGTATCGCTGATGCTCTACATCTCTCCCTAATCCTATGTGCCATAAATCTGTCTGGCTTGTTCGCATAGATAAAGTACTGTGATTTAAGACGCTGCCCTTGCCGCTTGTGTATTTAACAGTGTGGTTAGAGATTGTTTCCTATCATGTAGGGCTCGTAGCGTCGCTGGGTTCTTGGTCAGTTTGTGCTGTCTCTCCAATACTTCGATATCTTTGTGTAATTGTGCTATGTGGGTTCTATATTTCTTGGTATTTTTAGCTTTGAGTTGGATCAATAGTCCCCTAATCACTGCTTTATGAGCAGCCCAGGAGTACATAGGGTTTGTGGTGGAGTCGGTATTAATAGTCCAGAATTCAGTCATGGCACGGAGTATGTCATTATGATCTTGGTTGGCTCTTAGCAAGTTAGTGTCGTATGTCCAAGTCCTGGTTCTATTAATATCTCTTAATCCCTCTAGGTCAACCGAAATTATGGAATGGTCCGACCACACACAGGCGTGTATACTCGAACTTCGTAACATGGGTTGCAATATCTGGCTCGTATAAATGTAGTCAAGTCTAGTGTAGGAGTCATGTGCAGCTGAATAAAAGGTAGTGTCTGTGGTTGTACCATATAGCGTGTTCCATGTGTCTCTAAGAGTGTGTGATGCAAACGAGTCTTGTATGTCTTTGACAATGCGGTTGTGTCTGTGATGTTTAGGAGTCAATATTTTGATGCGTGGGGATTGAATAGGGGTCATGGTTATGTTAAAGTCTCCTGCTAATATAATCTTAGTTTGGGACCAATCTGTCAAGAGACGAGCCACGTTGGCAAAAAATGTGTGCTGGTTATCATTGGGGGCATATATGTTACACAGGGTGACCTCACTGTCCAGGATACGTCCCTTCACTATTAAGTATCTGCCTTCAGGGTCGGCTAGTGTGCTGTCATGTTGGAACCCCACCGAAGAATGTATCAAGATAGACACTCCTCGAGTCTTCTTGGGTGCTGTGGCATGGTAGTGTGTGGTGAATTGTTTTGTCCAATATTTTGGGGGGCTATCTCTAGGAAAGTGTGTTTCTTGCAGAAATACTATATTGGCATTCAGTGCCCTATATTGATTCATTGCCATCCTCCGTTTGATGTCAGTGTTGAGACCCCGAACGTTGTGAGAAATCAGTCTAATTCTATTATTCATAGGTGTTTGTGTGGGTTTGCGTATACGTGAGTGATGGTTTATGCAAGTACATGTGGCCTAGATAGTGAATTATCTTACCCCAGGACATCTGTTCCGCTGTGGTGGATTGTAGTTTATGAGTCTCTATTTCGGAGGGATCGCTGAGAGGGGGAAAAAGAAGAGTAAAGAATAAATAACAACAAATCAAACATTCAACATTCAATTGGTCCCCAACAGTGGGACAACTTAACAGTGCCCGAAGGCATCTTGAAGGTTGTGTGATATTCACTCAACCTTAGGTATTGGGGGGGCATCTGCCCGTTTCTCTGAAATATTAGTAGGGCGAGAATAATCGCAGAGTGCGACTACCTCCTAACCAACTAGGGTAAGTGATGGTAATATTAATATCTGTCCATGACATGATGTTAAACCTATGTAGTTCAGATAGTTGATGGTGATCAGTTCCCTAGCATGGTTAATGGCACTTAAGCGTTAAAGTCTCATATCTTATGAAGAATCTTTGTGGTTTCCACCTTTCCCCAGGTCTCTTGTTATATGAGAGGAAACCCAAGAAAAAGAAAGGAGGGAGTTCACGATATCTTGTCTCTGAGTTCATTGGTTTTTTGCCTCTTGTTGTTGGCCTTCTGCCAGGTCAATTGGGAATTAGAGCTCACTGAGGGTTCCTTCCGCGGTGGTGGTGAATCTTGGTCTGGGAGGGTTGGTGGCTCCAGGCCCAGTAGGCCACATACCTCCGGAATATCCTCTTGGTTTTTTATATTTATTGTTTTAGAGTCCTTGAGAATGCTTAAGATAAAGGGGAATCCCCATCTATAAGGAATTTGTTGTTTGCGCAAGATGGTAGTTAGTGGTCTTAGTGAGCCCCTTCGTTGTAGAGTGCGCAGACTCAGATCTTGGAAAAATTGTACTATGTTTCCCTGAAATTTAAAGGTAGGGTTTTTCCTAGAGGCCTGCAGTATTTTTTCCTTGTCAGGAAAGAATGTCAATTTAACTATTACATCTCTTGGGGGTATTCCGTTTTTGGTTTTAGCTTTAAGAGCTCTGTGTGCCCTCTCCACGTGGAATGTGTACTCAGGGGGTGAGTTTGTTATCTGACTGAAGAGCTGTGCAATGTATGCTGGAATGTTTTGATTTGTGACATCTTCTGGTATTCCTTTTAACCTAATATTGTTTCTTCTGCTCCTATTCTCTAAATCTTCCATCTTATCCTGTATGTCCTGTAGGAGCTGTTGTTGGTTAGAGACCGTTTGCGCTATTTCATCTACGTTTTCCACCATCGATTCTGTTTCCCATATCTGTGAGATCAGACTTAATTTCAGCTAGGCTGGATGTCACTGACGTGTGTATGGAATCTATCTTCTCCCACAGCTTTTCAAAGTTATCCGTTAGATCTTTTTTGGATACTAGGGAGTGTAGATCCGCTCTAGTGATAGGAGATTGATCTTCATTGGGTGGTTGGGAGGGTTGATCCAGCTCTTCGTCTGTCTCCATGTCTTTGTTACTTTTGGATGGATGAGAGGCTTTAAAAAAGGAGGATACTGATGGAGTGTTTGGGTTAATTATTCTCTCTCCCTTCCCTCCTCTCCTGGTAGCCATTGCTTTGATATGTTGATTATAGCAGCTATGGAATCTAGTGGTGTTATAAAGGATGGTCACTTTTGTGGTTTTGGGTGGCCGAGAAGTTCCTTATCTTTCTCTGTCTCAGGGTGTGGTGGTGCACAGCTCAAGGGGCAATAGGGTTCCCCAAATAAGGTTAATGTTTCAAGAGAGTTGGGGCAAAAGGAGAGAAGAGGCAAAATCCCCCACTAAGGTATGGCTATATATTAGTAGTTTTTCTTCATTTAAATGACAGATAACGCCCTGCTCTTTTGCAGCGTATGTAGAGGCAAACGTCCCCCCATTCTGTTACCATAGACTACATAACACTTAGATGGGGTTTAAAGTTGCGGAAAGTGTACTCCCTTAGCATGCAGTTAATTGTAGTGTCCAGTGGAGTGCTGGGTGAACTCCAAATAGTGTTAAAAGAAAAAATTCCCCCTTTAAGTTTTGCTTGTAGTGAGGAGGCTTCAAATCTTTCAGAGCAGGTCAGTGCAGGTGTGTGTTTCAGTTTAAGTATTTAACCTTTTGTATTATCAGGGTGTGTGGAGCTTTTGCCTGAAAGGTTAACAGTTCTCTGTTGCAGCACAGTTTTTGGTTTGTAAGCTCTCTCTTATTTTCCCCCTGTTTGTTTAGAAGGCTAGTAGCGTTAAAGGCTTGGTCTAGGAGTGTCTATTCGCCCAGTTACTGTGCAGGGTCAGTTATGGTACTTAAAAATTAAAGAGCTCTCTTTGTCTGGGCACACAGACCCACTGTTAGTGTGTTTCAAACTACCAGCTTCTTATGCAGCTGCTATTATGGTATTCTTCGGGGCTTTTTATAACACCCTTTTTAGTACACAGTTCGTATTTGAGGCTCCTACCAGTGAGCCAGAACCTTCGCTCCCCGCTCTGTCCTCAGTTATGGGCCTCTCGAGCACTCTTATCAGATTCCCACAGCGGCCCTAAAGAAGCATGAATTATGGCAAGAGGTATGGCTAAATGTCTCTCCTACCTCTTTCTCAGGGGGCTATATATTTTATAGTGGGTCCTCTTTGCTCCTGTGGCTCCCTTTCTCTTGGTGGGTGGCGGTAACTGTTGTGCGGCTAGACCGGGCAGAAGCAGGAGGCCGTATTGTGAGTTACAGGGCCCTGGTTGTCACGTGGGGTATGTATGTGGACAACTATACTTGTGGCCGGGCAGCTAGGCGTGTGGGTGGAGATGGTCAAGATGTATGTGATGTTGCGGTTTCTTACCCACTTGCTGAGCCTCAGATGTGTCAGGATCGCTCCTCTGTATTTACTTCACACACTTCTTGTGGCCCGCCTCCAGCACATGCCATTTTAAAGGGACAGTCTACACTAAAATTGTTATTTTTTAAAAAGAGAACGCCTTTACTACACATTCCTCAACTTTGCACAACCAACATTGCTAGATTAACATACTTTATAACATTTCAACCTCTAGCTTTTGTATTTGCTTTTCACAACAGGAGACTGCTAGTTTACGTGGGCCACATAGATAACTATGTAGTCACGCCTGGGGAGTTATTTAAGATTTAGCACAACACAGTACTAAATGCCAGTCAATAGATGATAAATAAAGAAATAGTCATGTGATCAGGGGGCTTTCAGTAGATGCTTAGATACAAGGTAATCACAGAGGTAAAAAGTATATGAATATAACAGTGTTCATTATGCAAAACTGGGAAATTAGCAATAAAGGGATTTTCTATCTTTTACAACAATAACAAAATCTATTGTAGACTATTCTT
Source organism: Bombina bombina (assembly GCF_027579735.1). Classification (NCBI taxonomy): domain Eukaryota; kingdom Metazoa; phylum Chordata; class Amphibia; order Anura; family Bombinatoridae; genus Bombina; species Bombina bombina. Next base: position 971,539,283 of record NC_069501.1, on the reverse strand, counting down.
TTTAGGCAACTTTCTAATTTACTCGTATTATCAATTTTATCAGTGTAAGCTTAGTAGCCGGCCCATTTTTGGTTCAGCACCTGGGTTGCTAAAGAGATGGCAAGAGAACAAAGAAAATTTGATAATAGGAGTAAATTAGAAAGTTGCTTAAAACTGCATGCTCTATCTGAATCATGAAAGAAAAAAAATTGGGGTTAGTATATTTTTAAAGCCATTTGCCTGCCTTTTTTTCTTGAGATCTCATATCTTTGAGCCCTTATAACTTTTGTGTGCAGTAATTTTTGTAATGCATTTTTTATGTGTTTTGTGACTTTTTTGTTTTGCAAAACAGTTAACCACAGCTCTGAGGACGTGGCAATATTCTAGTGTAAATCACGATTGCGCTCAAGCAAACACTTTAAACTCGAAATACGACCGGTAAGCCCAACGACCTATAACCCCTTGTCGATTGGGCGTAAAGATTTGCGATCCACTCATAATCTGGGACAAAATATTTTTTAACCCCTCCCTCCCTGGCTGCCTCTATGTAAAACATGTTTTCCCTTTTATTTTGACAGGTGGGTGGTGCAGCCAATAGCAAACGCACCACCGGCCCTGTGTATTAAATTGTGTTTTTTTTGCTGTTTTCCAATCATATTTGCATTAGCATATCAAATGCAATCAGGAAAACAGAAAACATTGGTGTGCTCTCGGAATTCAATACACATGGTAGGTGGGGCTATTGCTACTATCAATATAAGAAAAACAAATCTTTTACACAGAGGCGGCTGGAGGTTATTGGAAAAGGGGAGATTAAAGTACGTTTTTTAAATATATTGTATTCATCAGCAAGAACAAGTAAAAACCTATTATAAGATGCAAAGTTAAATTGCACACATTACTAACACATTATTGTTTCTATTGTCTACATCTACAAATAAGTTTTTTTTTTTAAATGTTTTTTTTTTTTTTTGCAAGAATGAATAAGCTACAATTTAAAACTTTATAATTGTAAAGCTTCATTTTGTATAACCATTTAGAAACTGTGCAGATGAATTTTGTGCATTGCTGGTGAAGACAGACAATTATAGTCAAGTAAATGCTTATATATGCTTGCATATGCAACCTCCAGTTCATTAAAAGGCAGCACTCTACTTCCAACCTTTATATTGGTCTGATAACAAAAGAGTTAATACACACTGTGGGCCAGATTACAAGTGCTCACAGTGTGTATCAAGCGTTAACTGCTCTAGAAGTAAGCTTTTTGTGCGCATCGGGTTGCGCTCGTATTATGAGTTAAAAGTAAACTGTTTTCGCTCTTGCAATAACCCGACAAGCGCAAAAAGCCGAACTTAGAATATTGTGTGCCGTTCACGTATTCCCCCATAGTCAAGGGAGGAAAAAAAGTGGGGGGAAAACACCGCCATCTCACGCAAACTCGCTCACATATTCTCATGCGTGTTACCCAACATGAAAATATGAATATTTCACATTCCAATGTTCTGCACATAGCAGAATATATTGTATTTATTCATAAATAAATATTTCTACATATATTTGATGGTATTTTGGTACAATATATATCTAAACCTATACATATATACATATACATGATTATATATAGGTATAGATATATACAGATGTGTGTGTATGTGTGTGTATATATATATATATATATATATATATATATATATATATATATATATATATATATATATATATATATATATGTGTGTGTGTTGTGTGTATGTATATGTGTGTATGTATATATATATATATATATATATATATATATATATATATATATATATATATATAATGTATATAAACAAAAGTAAAGCAATAAGAACATTTAGAATGTGAAATATTTATAGTAAATACATAGTTAAAACCTTTATTAAAATGAATATTGCATAGATATGTTTTTTTTTTCTTCGTGTTCTCATCTCTACAAAGGGCTCCAATGCACTACATATGTTTAATTATGTATTTATGTGTTTATATAATATGTCTGTAAATATATATATATATATATATATATATATATATATATATATATACTTGATATCTCATATCGATACCTTTTTTTTAAATCTTGTGTGCAATATTTTTTTTTAATACATTTTATTAGATAGTGTTATGAGTGTAACTGTACTTTGTATTGTATTTTTGATGTGTTTTGTGCAACTTTTTAGCTGCAAAACAGTTAACCAGCGCTCTGAAGTCGCAGTAATCATTCTAGCATCATCACAGTTACGCTCAAGCAATCACATTTACTTTCAACTCGTAATATGAGCAGTAAGCAAATCCCCGCAATAAACACCTTATTGTTCTTCTAATCTTGCCCTATATCGCCAAAAGAATGTTGACAACTGACCATAACACCTATATGAGCTTCTTAGACATCCCATGAGAATAAATATGGAGTTAAAAAAAAAATGTAAGCCTTGTCACTGAGGTGCAGTCCCCATTAAACTTTGGGAGACTTTTCCCAGGGTTATAATAAAAAATACAGAGAAAGAGAAGCTCTCAACCAGGAACAAACAGCTCAGTAGCTTGTTCTTTGGCAGGTTATCACTTGGGAGCAGCCCCTTTTTAGCCCAATTGTGTTTTTCACAAATAAGAACTTTCCTGAAGTAATATGTCTGAACCTGTCTAAAACAGATGGTTCAACCGCAAAATCCCAGGCAATCCTCTTCTGAACAAGTAAAATGGGAACCTCAGACAATTGTTGTGGCCTTCTGTGGACCTTGTCAGGGAGGTGTAGCCACATCCCTCTAGACAAATTGGGCAGGGAGTCCATGTCTGGTTTCCACCATTACCCTTAGGAAGACTTTCTCCATGGTCATAATAAACAAACATACAGAAAGAGAAGCACCTAACCAGGAACAAACAATGGCTCAGGAGCTTCTTCTTTGGCTAGTCACCACCTGAGAGCAGCCTCTTTTAGCCCAATTTAGCTTTTCATAGAAAAGAAGGCTGGAACGATTGTCTAGAGTTGCCATTTTCTTTGGTATTTTGGGTCTGGACCAACCTTTTTAGACAGGATCAGACTTATGTACTTCAGGAAAGTTCTATTAAGAAAGGGTTAAGAAAGGCTGCGCCCAGTTGGTGACCTGCCAAAAAAAAACAACAACTCAAGCTTCTGAGCCCTTGTTCATTCCTAGTTAAGTGCTTCTCTCTCTGTATATTTTTATTATGATCCTGGGGAGAGGCTTCTTCAAACTGTAGACACAAAGCTGGATTTACCCAGTTGTCTAAACTGTTTTTGTATCCTTTAGCATTAAGACGACCTTCCCTGGAGCTAAGAGGCCTACCCTAAACCCTGAAAGACTGCCTAAGACCATTATCCCTCCTCCACCAAACTTTACAGTAGGCACTATACATTCCAGAAAGTAGCATTCTTCTGACATCTGCCATAACTAGATTCTTCCATCAAACTGCTAGATACTGAAGTGCGATTCATGACTCCAGAGAATCTTTCCACTGCTCTGCCATCTGGTGGAGGCGTCCTTTACACCACTCCAGCCAATACTTGCCATTGCATATGTAGATGTGAGGCTTGTGTGTAGCTGCTTGCCATGGAAACACATTTCATGGAGCTCCTGGTGCACAGTTCTTTTGCTGATGTTGCTTTAAGAGGCAGTTTGGAACTCCGTAGTGAGGAATGCAATAGATCCAGTCAATTTTAATGCACTTCAGCACTTGGGGACCTGCTCTGTGAGTTTGCAAGGTCTACCAGTTTGTGGCTTTGCTTCTGTTGCTCCTAGTCGCTTCTACTTCACAAAAACAGCACTTACAGTTTACCAGAGCAGAAAGTTCACAAATTGATTTGTGGCAAAAGTCGCATGCTGTGACGGTGCCATGTTTAAAGTAACCGAGTTCTTCAGTACAACCAATTGTAATGCCAATGTTTGTCTATGGAGATTTCATGGTTATGTGCTGGATTTTATGCAACGGGTGTGGCTGAAACACTAGAACTCAATAATTAATAGGGAGTGTCTACTTACTTTTGTCCCTTTAGTGTATGAAGAGGATATGGGAATTAACGGGTCATAGAACTCACTTTTTTTAATTTTTGTTGTTACTGCTGTTTCATGTTTGTTTTATGTGAACTTTTTACATTTTAATATAATAAACATGATACTTTACCTGGATAAAGAATATACAGAATATTTCCCAAATATTTTGGAACCCATGGAAAAATAGTCTGAAAGTAACTACTGTGTTTTTCAACTGTTTCAATTTTTTTGTCATATTGGGTATACACAGTAAAACGATGTTGAAATATTTAAACATAAATACCTCAAGAAAATCTGCTTGGATTTGCTCAGTGTTTAGCTTATAAAACACATAAATAACTGCCTGTTTTACTTTTTATAAAGGGACAGTAAACTCAGAATTAAACTTCCATGACTCAAGCGTGTCATTTTTGTAATTTTAAACCAATTTATTTCCATTAACTGATTTGCTTTGTTCTCTTGGTATATAATTAGGTAGGCTTAGGAGCAACAATGCACTACTGGGATCTATCTGCTTACTGGTGGCTGCACATATAGGCCTATTGTCATTGGTTTGCTCTGTGTTCATCTAGCTCCCAGTAGTGCATTGCTACTCCTTTAACAATGGATACCAAGAGAAAGAAGCACATTTGGTAAAAGCAGTAAATTGGAAAAGTGTTTAAAGTTGTATGTTCTACTCAAATCATGAAATAAAAATGCTGGGTTTTGTGCCCCTTTAGTTACATTTAAAACAATTTTACCTTTCAACATTTGTCTGAGATTTTACCAGGGGTTATTTTCATTGCTATTCACCTCAGGTTTTTGACAAATGTCACCATGATAAGTTTTTCACACTTATGACCACTTGGATTTGGTTTGCTTTTCACTTTACTGTCCTTTTTAAATTACAGGAAAAGGGGCAAAATAATGAAAGTAAACTGCAAAGTTTTTTATTACAGTTTTTTTTATGTTAAAATCTCAAGGGGTTTTCTATCCTTTTTGAAAGCTGTTTAAAGGGAATCTTTCATGATTCATATAGAGCAAGCAATTTTAAGCAACTTTCTAATTTACTCTTCATTCTCCTGCTATGTTTATTTGAAAAATCAGAAAAGTAAGGTTAGGAGCCAGCCCGTTTTTGGTTCAGCACCTGGGTAGCGCTTGCTGATTGGCTACAAATCAAAAATGGGTCGACTCTTTATCTTACATTCCTGCTTTTTCAAATAAAGATAGCAAAAGAATGAAGAACAATTGATGATAGGGGTAAATTAGAAATTTGATTAAAATTGCTTGCTCTATCTAAATCGTTAAAGAAAAAAAAATGGGTTTAGTATCCTTTTAAATTGATGCTAAAATAATATGGCAATGCATAGACACTGGCTAAGAAGCATTATTCCCACGGCTCTACTGTTGGACTAGTAAATACCTAAACATACATTCAGAACAGCAACAAAATGTTTGAAAAAACTGTAAAACATTAAGAAACAAACAATTCAACAAACTAAAATAAATGTCCCTTTAAACTTATCCCAAGAATTTCTGGGAAAAAGTCACCCCCATAGAAAGACCAGCGACATACAGGGTACGTCACTGGTCATTAAGCGGTTATTATTGTTATTATTATTAATGAAAATATTATTATTGTTTTGATTAACGTACGTTCCTGACTACATTCCTAATGGTTTGTCGTACCGGCTACATAGCATTAAATGTATGCACCTCTAGGTTTATTCTAGCAATTGAAAATGAAAATTTCATTACCCCCATATTGGATTTTGTGTATTTAGAGAGAAGATAAAGAGGCCTTTTTTATATAGAGATGGGAGTTAAAGGGACATTATGCACTCATTTTTTTCTTTGCATAAATGTTTTGTAGATCTATTTAGATAGCCCATAAAGTTTTTTGTTTTTTTTTAAATGTATAGTTTTGCTTGTTTTTAAATAACATTGCTCTGATTTTCAGACTCCTAACCAAGCCCCAAAGTTTTATGAGAATACAGTCAGATACCTACTCCAGCTTGCTCCTGTTTGTGTAAAGGGTCTTTTCATATGCAAAAGAAAGGGGAGGGGGGAAAGAGTGACTTATTTCCCACTTGCAGTGGGCTTTCCAGCTACCTTTTCAACAGAGCTAAACTGAGAGCTTCTAAGTACGTTTTTAAACTGTTTTATACTGGATTTCTCTTGTTAAGTGTGTTCAGTCCACGGGTCATCCATTACTTATGGGATATATTCTCCTTCCCAACAGGAAGTTGCAAGAGGATCACCCAAGCAGAGCTGCTATATAGCTCCTCCCCTCACATGTCATATCCAGTCATTCTCTTGCAACCCTCAACAAAGAAGGAGGTCGCGAGAGGAGCTGGAGTTTTTACTTAACTATTCTTCAATCAAAAGTTTGTTATTTTAAATGGCACCGGAGTGTGCTGTTTTTCTATCTCAGGCAGTATTTGGAAGAAGAAACTGCCTGCGTTTTTTTTCTATGATCTTAACAGGCGTAACTAAGATCCACTGGCTGTTCTCGACATTCTGAGGAGTGGGGTAACTTCAGAAACTGGGAATAGCATGCGGGGTCCTCCGCAAATGAGGTATGTGCAGTACTTTATTTTCTGGGAATGGAATTGACTAAGAAAATACTGCTGTTACCGTATGATGTAAGTACAGCCTTAAATGCAGTAGTAGCAACTGGTATCAGGCTGATAAATGTATGCGCAGTCGAGTTATATTCTAGGGACTAGAATTTGACTGAGAAAATACTGAACACTGAAATAATACTTAAGCCTTCTCTGCTGTGGTAGCGACTGGTAGCAGGCTTAGTGATAGCTTTGCATGACATTGAAAAATGTTGTTTTTTAATAAAACGTTTACTGGCATGTTATTCGTTTTTGTGAGGTACTTTGATGATAAATCGCTTTGGGCATGATTTTTTTCCACATGGCTAACATATTTTTCTGCATGGAAACCGTTTTATCAGGGCTCCCACTGTTGTGATTGGAGTGGGAGGGCCCTTGTTTTAGCGCCTTGTTGCGCAGTTAAAATTATTGCACAGTCTTCCTGCTTCTTTCTCCTTGATCCAGGACGTCTCTAGAGAGCTCAGGGGTCTGCAAATTTCATTTGTGAGGGAGGTAATCAGTCACAGCAGATCTCTGACAGTGTGCTGACTGTGATTAAAAGCGTTAAATCTTAATTGATATCTGTTTTATCCGTTTTGGGTATTGAGGGGTTAATCATCCTTTTGCTAACGGGTGCAATCCTCTGCTAATAATACACTTCTTGTTAAGAATTGTTTAATTATATCTGTATTTTTGAAGCGCTGCAGCGTTTTTTATATTGCTTGTAAACTTATTGAAAGTGATTTCCAATCTTGGTAGTTTCATTGCTAAGTCTGTTTTAAACATGTCTGATTCAGAGGAAACTGTTTGTTCATCATGTTCAAAAGCCAATGTGGAGCCCAATAGAACGATGTGTACCAATTGTATTCATATTGCTTTGAATAAAAGTCAATCTGTACCGATAAAGAAGCTATCACCAGACAACGAGGGGGAAGTTATGCCGCCTAACTCTCCTCACGTGTCAGTACCTGCGTCTCCCGCTCGGGAGATGCATAGGATTGAGACACGTAGTACATCTAGGCCCTTACAAATCACTTTACATGATATGGCTAATGTTATGAAAGAAGTATTATATAATATGCCCGAATTAAGGGGCAAACGCGATAGCTCTGGGTTAAGCACAGAGCGGGCTGATGACACGAGAGCCATGTCTGATACTGCGTCACAATTTGCAGAACATGAGGACGGTGAGCTTCATTCTGTCAGTGACGGTTCTGATCCGGGGAGACCGGATTCAGAAATTTCAAATTTTAAATTTAAGCTTGAGAACCTCCGTGTGTTACTAGGGGAGGTATTAGCGGCTCTGAATGATTGCGACACGGTGGCAATTCCAGAGAAATTGTGTAGGTTGGATAGATACTATGCGGTACCGGTGTGTACTGACGTTTTTCCTATACCAAAAAGACTTACAGAAATTATAAGTAAGGAGTAGGATAGACCCGGTGTGCCTTTTTCCCCTCCCCCGATATTTAGAAAAATGTTCCCTATAGACGCCACCACACAAGACTTATGGCAGACGGTCCCTAAGGTGGAGGGAGCAGTTTCTACGTTAGCCAAGCGTACCACTATCCCGGTGGAGGATAGCTGTGCTTTCTCAGATCCAATGGATAAAAAATTAGAGGGTTATCTTAAGAAAATGTTTGTTCAACAGGGTTTTATATTGCAGCCTCTTGCATGCATTGCGCCTGTCACAGCTGCGGCGGCATTCTGGTTTGAGTCTCTGGAAGAGGCAATTCGCACAGAGCCGTTGGATCAGGCCTTGAGCAAAGTTAGAACCCTTAAGCAAGCTAATGCGTTTGTTTCAGATGCCGTAGTACATCTAACCAAACTTACGGCTAAAAATTCCGGATTCGCCATACAGGCGCGCAGAGCGCTCTGGCTTAAATCCTGGTCAGCGGATGTAACTTCCAAGTCTAAGCTACTTAACATTCCTTTCAAAGGGCAGACCTTATTCGGGCCCGGCTTGAAGGAAATTATTGCTGACATTACGGGAGGTAAGGGCCACGCCCTTCCTCAGGAAAAGGCCAAACAGTCTAATTTTCGTGCCTTTCGTAACTTCAAGGCAGGAGCAGCATCGACTTCCTCCGCTCCAAAACAGGAAGGAACTACTGCTCGTTACAGACAGGGTTGGAAAGGCAACCAGTCATGGAACAAGGCAAGCAGGCCAGAAAGCCTACTCCCGCCCCTAAGACAGCATGAAGTCAGGGCCCCCTATCCGGACACGGATTTAGTGGAGGGCAGACTTTCTCTCTTTGCCCAGGCTTGGGCAAGAGATGTGCAGGATCCCTGGACGTTAAAGATTATATTTCAGGGATACCTTCTGGATTTCAAGACCTCTCCTCCACAAGGGAGGTTCCATCTTTCGAGGTTATCGACGAACCTAGTAAAGAGAGAGGCATTTCTACAATGTGTACGAGACCTCTTAATCATGGGAGTGATCCACTCAGTTCCGCGATCGGAACAGGGACAAGGATTTTACTCAATTCTATTTGTGGTTCCCAAAAAAGAGGGAACCTTCAGACCAATCTTGGACTTAAAGATCTTAAACAAATTCCTAAGGGTACCATCGTTCAAGATGGAAACCATTCAAACCATCCTACCCATGATCCAAGAGGGTCAATATATGACCACGGTGGACTTAAAGGATGCTTACCTTCATATACCGATTCACAAAGATCATTATCGGTACCTGAGGTTTGCCTTTCTAGACAGGCATTACCAGTTTGTGGCTCTTCTCTTCGGGTTAGCCACGGCCCCAAGAATTTTTACGAAGGTTCTGGGTTCACTTCTGGCGGTACTAAGACCACGAGGCATAGCGGTGGCTCCGTACCTAGACGACATTCTGATACAAGCGTCAAGTTTTCAGAATGCAAAGTCTCATACAGAGATAGTTCTAGCATTTCTGAGGTTGCATGGGTGGAAAGTGAACGTGGAAAAGAGTTCTCTGTTACCACTCACAAGGGTTCCCTTTCTAGGGACTCTTATAGATTCTGTAGAGATGAAGATTTACCTGACGGAGTCCAGGTTATCAAAGATTCTCAATGCTTGCCGTGTCCTTCATTCCGTTCCAAGCCCATCAGTAGCTCAGTGCATGGAGGTAATCGGCTTAATGGTCGCGGCAATGGACATAGTGCCATTTGCGCGCCTGCATCTCAGACCGCTGCAACTATGCATGCTCAGTCAATGGAACGGGGATTACTCAGATCTGTCCCCTTTGCTAAATCTGGACCAGGAGACCAGAGATTCGCTTCTCTGGTGGTTGTCACCGGTTCATCTGTCCAAAGGAATGACCTTTCGCAGGCCAGATTGGACGATTGTAACAACGGATGCCAGCCTTCTAGGCTGGGGAGCAGTCTGGAATTCCCTGAAGGCTCAGGGATCGTGGACTCAGGAGGAGAAACTCCTCCCAATAAACATTCTAGAATTAAGAGCAATATTCAATGCTCTTCTAGCTTGGCCTCAGTTAGCAAAGCTGAGGTTCATCAGATTTCAGTCGGACAATATCACGACTGTGGCTTACATCAATCATCAAGGGGGAACCAGGAGTTCCCTAGCGATGTTGGAAGTCTCGAAGATAATTCGCTGGGCAGAGTCTCACTCTTGCCACCTGTCAGCGATTCACATCCCAGGCGTAGAGAACTGGGAGGCGGATTTCCTAAGTCGCCAGACTTTTCATCCGGGAGAGTGGGAACTTCACCCGGAGGTATTTGCTCAACTGATTCGTCGTTGGGGCAAACCGGATCTGGATCTCATGGCATCTCGCCAGAACGCGAAGCTTCCTTGTTACGGATCCAGGTCCAGGGACCCGGGAGCGGTGCTGGTAGATGCATTAGCAGCCCCTTGGGTTTTCAACATAGCTTATGTGTTTCCACCATTTCCGTTGCTACCTCGGCTGATTGCCAGGATCAAACAGGAGAGGGCATCGGTAATTCTGATAGCGCCTGCGTGGCCACGCAGGACCTGGTATGCAGACCTAGTGGACATGTCGTCCTGTCCACCAAGGTCTCTTCCTCTGAGGCAGGACCTTCTAATTCAGGGTCCTTTAAACCATCCAAACCTAATTTCTCTGAGGCTGACTGCCTGGAAATTGAACGCTTGATTCTATCAAAGCGTGGGTTTTCGGATTCGGTTATTGATACATTAATACAGGCTCGGAAACCTGTGACAAGAAAAATTTACCATAAGATATTGCGTAAATATTTATATTGGTGCGAATCCAAGAGTTACTCATGGAGTAAGGTTAGGATTCCTATGATATTAGCTTTTCTACAAGAGGGTTTAGAAAAGGGTTTATCCGCTAGTTTGCTAAAGGGACAGATTTCAGCTCTGTCTATTCTTTTACACAAACGTCTGGCAGAGCATCCAGACGTCCAGGCCTTTTGTCAGGCTTTGGCTAGAATTAAGCCTGTGTTTAAAGCTGTTGCTCCTCCGTGGAGCTTAAACTTGGTTCTTAAAGTTCTTCAGGGTGTTCCATTTGAACCCCTTCATTCCATTGATATTAAGCTTTTATCTTGGAAAGTTTTGTTTTTGATGGCTATTTCCTCGGCTCGAAGAGTCTCGGAGTTATCTGCCTTACATTGTGATTCTCCTTATCTGATCTTTCATTCAGACAAGGTAGTTCTGCGTACTAAACCTGGGTTTTTACCTAAGGTTGTTTCTAACAGGAATATCAATCAAGAGATTGTTGTTCCATCATTATGTCCTAATCCTTCTTCAAAGAAGGAACGTCTTTTGCATAATCTAGACTTGGTCCGTGCTCTGAAGTTCTACTTACAGGCAACTAAAGATTTTAGACAAACTTCTTCTCTGTTTGTCGTTTACTCTGGACAGAGGAGAGGTCAAAAGGCTTTGGCTACACCTCTCTCTTTTTGGCTTCGTAGCATAATACGTTTAGCCTATGAGACTGTTGGACAGCAGCCTCCTGAAAGAATTGCAGCTCATTCCACCAGAGCTGTGGCTTCCACCTGGGCCTTTAAGAATGAGGCCTCTGTTGAACAGATTTGCAAGGCTGCAACTTGGTCTTCACTTCATATTTTTTCCAAATTTTCCAAATTTGACACTTTCGCTTCTTCGGAGGCTGGTTTTGGGAGAAAGGTTCTACAGGCAGTGGTTCCTTCTGTTTAATGTTCCTGCCTTGTCCCTCCCATCATCCGTGTACTTAGCTTTGGTATTGGTATCCCATAAGTAATGGATGACCCGTGGACTGAACACACTTAACAAGAGAAAACATAATTTATGCTTACCTGATAAATTTATTTCTCTTGTAGTGTGTTCAGTCCACGGCCCGCCCTGTCTTTTTAAGGCAGGTTCTAAATTTTAAAATTATAACTCCAGTCACCACTGCACCTTATAGTTTCTCCTTTCTCGTCTTGTTTCGGTCGAATGACTGGATATGACATGTGAGGGGAGGAGCAATATAGCAGCTCTGCTTGGGTGATCCTCTTGCAACTTCCTGTTGGGAAGGAGAATATATCCCATAAGTAATGGATGACCCGTGGACTGAACACACTACAAGAGAAATAAATTTATCAGGTAAGCATAAATTATGTTTTTTATATCCGTATGCGTGCATCTTATTCTTTATAGTAGTGTCTATTAGATGCAGTTATATGAAAATGAGTGTATACTGTCCCTTTAAGGAGGTTTGCTCTTCCTGCAGGTTTAAAGGGACAGTCTAGTCAAAATTAAACTTTCATGATTCAGATAGGGCATGCAATTTTAAACAACTTTCCAATTTACTTCTATTATCTAATTTGCTTAATTCTTTAGATATCCTTTGTTGAAGAAATAGCAATGCACATGTGAGAGCCAATCACGCAAGGCCTCTCTATATGCAGCAACCAATCAGCTAGCTACTGAGCATATGTAGATATGCTTTTCAGCAAGTGATATCAAGATAATGAAGCAAATTAGATAATAGAAGTGAATTAGAACGTTGTTTAAAATGACATGCTCTTTCTAAATCATGAAAGAAAAAAATTGGGTTTCATGTCCCTTTAAGTTAGGTATGTTCTTAAAATAATTGGTTGTGGTGTTAATGAGGAAAAAACACTATTTCAAATAAACAATAAACCTAAATGAATTAATTATCATTGCATTGGAAACAGATTTTACAGTAAAGTGTCGCTTTAAGAATAGAGTCCACATTTCTATTTATCACATTTATCTCTTTGAAGTTACATACTGTCAGAACAATGCCAGGAGTTGACTGATATCATTATTAATGACCCTGGGAACCTTAATCTAGGACCTAGGCATATTGAGCTGAGTGTTTGGATTCGAGCCAAGGCTAACAGCCCTATTCCAAATGAGGCATATGGTGAAAACTGCATTAGAAATAATATTCAGGCTTTAAAGGGATATGAAACCTTAATTTGTTCTTTCAGGTAGAGCAGACTATTTTAAACAACCTTTCAATTTACTTATTTGCTTTGTTTTCTTGGTATCCTTTGTTTAAAAGCATACCTAGGTAGGCTTATATGTGTGGAGCTAGCAGCTGATTAGTTACTGTACTTATATGCCTTATGCCATTGGCTTACCAATGTGTTCAGCTAGCTCCCAGTAGTGCATTGCTTCTCATTCTATAAAGGATACCAAGAGAATTAAGCACAATTGATAATAAAAGTAAATTACAAAGTTGTTTAAAAAGACGTGCTCTATCGGAATCATAAAAGAAAAAACAAACAAATCATATTTTCTATAATCTAGGTGGCGAGAGTCCACGGCCTGTTATGTATGGGATATACGTAACAGATTGTGGGCTTTCGCCACCATGAAAGAAATTAATTTATCAGGTAATATATAAATTATGTTTTCTATGTTCTCTTGGTATCTTTTGTTGAAAGGCAGGGGTGTAAGCTCAGGAGTGTACACGTGTCTGAAGCACTGTATGGCAGCAGCATTTTGTTAAAGGGACACTAAACCCAATTTTTTTCTTTCGTGATTCAGGAAGAGAAGACAATTTTAAACAACATTCCAATTTACTTCTATTATTTAATTTGGTTAATTTTTTTTTAGATATTCTTTGATGAAGAAATAGCGATGCACTTCGGTGAGCCAATCACATGAGGCATCTTCTTGCAGTCACCAATCAGCTACTAAGCCTATCTAGATATGCTTTTCATCAAAGGATATAAAGAGAATGAAACATAATAGATGATAGAAGTAAATTAGAAAGTTGTTTAAAATTGCATGCTCTTTCTAAATCATGAAAGAAAAAAATTGGGATTTCATATCCCTTTAAGAATCGTATCCGTTTGCAAGATCACTAGATGGATAGCAGCACTATTTCCTGCCATATAGTGTTCCAGACAAGTCATTTGGAAAACATTTTAATTTATTATTTTTTTAAATTGTATGCTCTGTCTGAATCACAAAAGAAAGTGTTTGGGTTTCATATCCCATTAATATTTGGCCATGCAAAAAAAAAAAAAAAAATTAAAACTTGATCACATAAATTTCATATGCATTATAGAAAGGTTACAACATGCCGCGAGCATTGTCTGGGACTGGGGGTGTGGCTAACTGAGGTGGGCTGGGTTAAGTGGTTTGGGTCACACAATGTGGCTGTCAGTAGTTTTAGTTGGGCAGTTATAGCAGGCACAGTAGGGGCATTTCTGGGAAGGGTTTGGATGTCCTTAGAAAAATAAAGATACATTAAAGGGATATAAAACCCACAATTGTTCTTAAGAATTCCTAATTCAGATAGAGCATGCTATTTTATATAACTGTTGTCTAATTTGTTTTTATCTCTTTTATCCTTCCTAGGTAGGCAAAGGATCAGCAATGCACTTCTGTGAGCTAGCGGCTGATTGGTGGCTGTACAAACATGCGTCTTGTAATTGGCTCACCCTATGTGTTCAGCAAGCTACCACTGGTGCAATGCTGCTCCTTCAGCAATGGATACCAAGAGAATGAAGCAACATTGATAATAAAGTAAAACAATACATTGGAAAGTTATTTTAAATTGTATGCTCCAGTTGAATCATGAAAGAAAAAAACATGGCTCCCAAACCCTGATCCTGTATAAAATGGGACAGATGAGACAGTTTCTCTTTAAAATGGCAACTTATTGTAGAATGAGCATCACGTCTCATGGAAGATAAATCTAACCTTTTATTTGCGTGATTTATTTCTGATTTTACAACTAATTTCCGTTGTAAATATTGTAGTAAAGTTATGAAGCCAATTGCTTATTTTACACAGGCTTGCTACTACAGCTAGAGCACATATAGCAGACTAATATTGTGTGCTTGACAAATGTACAGTATCTGTAACGTAGGAGCCACTGAATGATTTGATATCTAGAGATAAATTACATTTAGTAACTGTGGTTCTCAGGCTTCTGGAATTAGTCAAACCCTTCTGTAGTGCAGGACTAAAAAAAAGGAAGGAGTAAGCGAGAGCTTTTGTTTATAAATATTGTAGTAAAGTTATGAAGCCAATTGCTTATTTTACACAGGCTTGCTACTACAGCTAGAGCACATATAGCAGACTAATATTGTGTGCTTGACAAATGTACAGTATCTGTAACGTAGGAGCCACTGAATGATTTGATATCTAGAGATAAATTACAATTAGTAACTGTGGTTCTCAGGCTTCTGGAATTGGTCAAACCCTTCTGTAGTGTAGGACTAAAAAAAAGGAAGGAGTAAGCGAGAGCTTTTGTTTACAGTGAGCCCTGTTGCTAATTTACTGCTTCTTTATTTTGTAAATATTGTGGAAGGAGCCACGGAACACTGATGTTTTCATTTCACTATTTATTGTGAGTGCTGCTACTTGTAATGTGAATTGTATACGTCTAGCCAAAGAGCTCAGCACAAATGGTGAGAAACTTTGTTTACTGTAAATTGTGTAATATTTACAGTGGAAATCACTTGTAAAACTGTTAAGGTGCATGTAAAACTAAAGCCCTGGTTATCTGCATAATTTCTCTGTAGTAATCCGTCTTATTGTAAAGAACTGCACAATGCTCCCTGCAACTTATACAATACCATGGTTTCCCTGTTCTAGTATACTCAGGTATGCAATAATTTCATAAATGAGTACCTGGATAGGGCTTAAAAGGGACATGAAAGACACATATATGAACTTTCATGGTTCAAATAGAGCATGCAATTTTAGTAGTGTTTTCAATTCACTTCTGTTATCAAATTTGCCTTGTTCTCTTGGTATCCTTTGTGGGAGATAGCTGGTGAATTAGTTATATGCAAGCAGCAGTGCAATGATAAAAGGCTCTAACAAACAAGATTGTCTGTAGTGCTCTGCTTTGTGAAGAGGAAAAAAAACATTGCTGATGTACCAGGTGTTAATTGGGTAAGCTAAGTATGTATGTATGTATGTGGTACTTGTAAAGCAAGGCTAATCACCCTTAAGGGTCTCAAGGCGCTGCTCATTTTATCGACCTCAGAAGGATGAAAGGCTGAGTGGACCTCACCGGGGATCGAACCTGCAACCCTTGCGTTGCTACAGAGCTCAGCCACAGTGCCTTAGCATGCTGAGCTATCTGTCCGGGGGCTTGATTTTATGAAAAATTACATTAGCAAAACTTTAGTTTTTTTTAAAGGCAATTCAAGATAATTTTAAAAGGACAGTATACTTATTTATGTTTTATTGTTTAAAAAGATAGATAACGCCTTCACTACCCATTCCCCAGCTTTTCACAACTAACACTGTTATATTAATATACTTTACAACCTCTAAATCTTTGCCTGTTTCTAAGCCCCTGCAGGCCGCCTCTTATCTGCATTTTACTCGATTTTTAAAACCAGACAATGCTAATTGATATGTGCCATATTTTGTGCTAACTTTCGTGGAGTTATGCAGGAACCAGCACTAATTGACTATAATGGAAATTTGTAAAAAAGCACTGAAATAAGGAGGTAGTCTGCAGAGGTTTAGATACAAGGTAATCACAGAGGTAAAAAGTTTTTTAATATAACCGTGTTGGTTATGCAAAACTGGGGAATGGGTAATAAAGGCATTATCTATCTTTTTAAAGAATAAAATGTTTAAGTAGACAGTCCCTTTAACTCTTTGAGTGCTAAGCAATTTCCCACCTGGTTGCTAAACTGGATTTGAGGTTTTTAAAAATAATAACAAAAATAATATAAAAAAAAAAATATATTTATTACTTTATTAATTTTTTTCTAGATCCCCAAGACTTATAAAGGTTAGGTGATTACCTTTCCAACGGTGGGTCTTGGGGGTCTGTAGCTGCTTAGATGCCTGAGATACAGCGTGTGACATCACCACGTGAAGCCCCGGCGATGCCTGTTACTATACAGGCCAGATCGCCGGGGTGGGAGCCCCCAGATTGCCCTCAAGGTGGGTGAGTGCTAGCGATGGCTCTGAGCCGTCGTCAGCACCTGACTGGGACAATTTGTGATGGCTCAGAGCCTTTGTTAGCACTCAAAGGGTTAATATATATTTTTCAATGACCCTGCTTTGTGTAACCTTTAAGGCGCCAGTGTTTCTTTTTTACTTTTCCTACTTATGTCCTTTGTCTCTGAAAACTATCATAATGTGCTAGTTTATTTGCCCTTCTGTTGTGACATTTATTGCCCTATTATGTACTAATTAAAGGGCCACTAAACCCAAAATCTTTCTTTCATGATTCAGATAGAGAATAGAAATTTAAACAACATTACAATCTACTTCTATTTTTTATTTTGCTTCATATTTTAGATATCCTTAGTTGAAGAAAAAGCAATGCACATGGTGAGCCAATCACACGAGGCTTCTATGTGCAGCAACCAATCAGCAGCTGCTGAGCATATCTAGATATGCTTTCCTGCAAAGAATATCAAGAGAATAAAACAAATTAGATAATATAAGTAAATTAGAAAGATGTTTAAAATTGCATTCTCTTTCTAAATCTTGAAAGAAAAAATGTGGGTGTCATGTCCCTTTAAGTGCAAAGCATCAAAGATAACAGTTCATTGCCAAACAGAAATTATATCTATAGAATAATTTTGTTGAGAAATAATGACTACTATATTGTAGCCAAAAATAAAAGTCTAAACTGTGTGTAGGTGTCGGAGGGCCAAATTCACTAAAAGCCTGCATAAAGGGACAGGAAACCCAAATTTGTTATTTCATTATTCAGATAGAGAATGCAATTTTTAAAAAAGTTTCCATTTTACTTCTATTATCAAATTTGCTTCATTCTCATGTTGTTCTTAGTTGAAGAGATACCTAGGTAGGTAACGTGCACATGTCTGGAGGTTTACATGACAGGAAATAGTGTTGCCATCTAGTGCTCTTGCTAATGTAGAATATTCTTGCAAAATGTGCACACCCCTGAACTTACCTTCCTGCTTTTCAACAAAGGATAACAAGAAAACGATGAAACTTTGATCATAACATATAGAAAAGTTGTGTGGTTTTTTTTTTAATTGTATGTTCTATCTAAATCCATGAAAGTCTTTGTGACTTCTCCAGCTTCTGTCTTGTTCTATGTATTTGATTCATTAACTAATTTGTAGCATTCAGAAATAGCTTGGTCTCGCCACTGTTGGTGAGACCCGCACTCCTACAAGCCCGAAAGCCAATTCTATGGCACATACAAGAGTGAATCATCTGCACAGAATATCATGTGAACAGGTAAAGCTGGAGATTTAATTAATTTTGCCCTGTCTCTTAATTGTTTTTTAAAGTGATTGTAAACGTTCCCCTTTGTTTAAGCAGACACGATATGTTATTGAGAATTTAGATGGAGTTTAATTAATCAGTTGTAATGAAGATGCACTATAACTTTCTTTTAAATGTAGCGCTGAAATTGTAATACCTCCCCCATACCGCCCCCACTTCAAAGCTAAATTTTATTTTGTGAACTAACGGTTTGAATTGTTCTCCAATCGGTGCTCTAGCCATACGGCACTCCCATAATTTTTTTTTAATTTTTTTTAACTAGAGTGCCAATTGGAGAACAGTTCAAATCATTAGCTCACAAAAAAAATACTTTTGAAGTGGGCGATGTGGGGTATTAGAAATTCAGTGCTACATTAAAAAGCAAGTTACAGCGCATCTTCATTACAACTGGTGAATTAAACACCATCTAAAATATTGCTAACATTCCGGATCTGTTTATACAAAAGGGAAACATTACCATCTATTTAAGCCAATGATATTTTTGTCTCGTATGTAAAGAATATCAGTGTGATGCATTTCTGTTAAAAAAATAAAGTTCTCTTATACTGGAATACACACATACACATATGGTACATGGGAAGTTCTAGGACAAATAGTTGCACTTTGATGCACCACTGCAATTATACTAAAGCTTCAGAGCCGATTTGCAGAGAGCTTGTCCTGTGGATGGTGAGTGAGGATTTATGAGAGCTGGGTGAACCAGGGAGATGGTGAATGAGCTGTAAGGGCTGATGATCCTTCAGTATTGATCAGAGCTCTTGGAAATGCAGAGATTGTATATTAAATGTGACATGTGCAAAATGTTGTTTATCATCTTGCTCATATGTTGTTGGCAGATCTCTAGAAGGGAGAAAAAAATAATTTCCAAAATGTATCATACAAGAAAAAGCAATCTTTGTTCAGATTTACAATATATTTAATGGTCAATGTTACAGTTTGCAGATTAATTACTTAGTGACAATGACAGGCATTTCCAAATCAGGATGTGTATATGTATGTATATATATATATATATATATATATATATATATATATATATATATATATATATATATATATATATATATATATATATATATATATATATATATATATATATATATATATATATATATATATAGTAAAGCAAGATAGCGTCAGCACTTATTCATACAAAATTCCACTTTATTGAGGCAACAGACAAAGTTAAAAACAGCGACGTTTCGAGTCAACACAGCCCCTTAGTCATGCATGACTAAGGGTCTGTGTTGACTCGAAACGTCGCTGTTTTTAACTTTGTCTGTTGCCTCAATAAAGTGGAATTTTGTATGAATAAGTGCTGACGCCATCTTGCTTTACTATATTCACATATGTGGGCTGGCAGACCCCACTCAGCGGACGTGCACTACCTCAATCCTGGAAAAGGTTGCTGAAAAAATGCTGAAATAATAGCATTAAGAAAGGTGCTGAACTTACCTGTTAAAGTTGTGTGTGTGTGTGTGTGTATATATATATATATATATATATACACACACACACACACACTCACTGGCCACTTTATTAGGTACACCTTGCTAGTACCGGGTTGGACCTCCTTTTTCCTTCAGAACTACCTTAATTCTTCGTGGCATAGATTCAACAAGGTGTTGGAAATATTCATCAGAGATTTTGGTCCATATTGACATGATAGCATCACGCAGTTGCTGCAGATTTGCCGGCTGCACATCCATGATGCAAATCTCCTGTTCCACCACATCCCAAAGGTGCTCTATTGGATTGAGATCTGGTGACTGTGGAGGCCATTGTCATGTTTAAGAAAACAGTTTGAGATGATTTGAGCTTTGTGACATCCTGCTGGAAGTAGCCATCAGAAGATGGGTACACTGTAGTCATAAAAGGATGGACATGGTCAGCAACAATACTCAGGTAGGCAGTCACATTTAAAAGATGATCAATTGGTACTAAGGTGCCAAAAGTGTGCCAAGAAAATATCCCCCACACCATTACACCCCCACCAGCCTGGACCGTTAATACAAGGCAGGATGGATCCATGCTTTCATGTTGTTTACGCCAAATTCTGACCCTACCATCTGAATTTCGCAGCTGAAATCGAGACTCATCAGAACAGGCAACGTTTTCCCAATCTTCTATTATCCAATTTTGTTGAGCCTGTGCGAATTGTAGCCTCAGTTTCCTGTTCTTAGCTGACAGGAGTGGCACCCGGTGTGGTCTTCTGCTGCTGTAGCCCATCTGCTTCAAGGTTCGACGTGTTGTGCATTCAGAGATGGTATTCTGCATACCTTGGTTGTAACGAGTGGTTATTTGAGTTACTGTTGTCTTTCTATCATCTCGAACCAGTCTGCCCATTCTCCTCTGACATCAACAAGGCATTTTCGTCCACACAACTGCCGCTCACTGGATATTTTCTCTTCTTCAGACCATTCCCTGTAAACCCTAGAGATGGTTGTGCGTGAAAATCCCAGTAGATCAGCAGTTTTTTAAATACTCAGACCAGCCCGTCTGGCACCAACAACCATGCCACGTTCAAATTCACTTAAATTCCCTTTCTTCCCCATTCTGATGCTCAGTTTGAACTTCAGCAAGTTGTCTTCACCAGGTCTAGATGCCTAAATGCATTGAGTTGCTGCCATGTGATTGGCTGATAAGCAATTTGTGTTACCAAGCAATTGAACAGGTGTACCTAATAAAGTGTATGTACATGGCCCCATTCATTCTTTCATGTACATGGAAAAGAATATACAGTGGGGCAAAAAGTATTTAGTCAGCCACCAATTGTGCGAGTTCTCCCACTTAAGAAGATGAAAGAGGCCTGTAATTTTCATCATAGGTATGCCTCAACTATGAGAGACAAAATGTGGAAACAAATCCAGACAATCACATTGTTTGATTTAGAAAGAATTTATTTGCATATTATGGTGGAAAATAAATATTTGGTCAATATCAAAAGTTCATCTCAATACTTTGTTATATATCCTTTTTTGGCAATGACAGAGGTCAAACATTTTCTGTAAGTCTTCACAAGGTTGTCACACACTGTTGCTGGTATGTTGGCCCATTCCTGCATGCAGATCTCCTCTAGAGCAGTGATGTTTTGGGGCTGTCGCTGGGCAACACGGACTTTCAACTCCCTCCAAAGGTTTTCTATGGGGTTGAGATCTGGAGACTGGCTAGGCCACTCCAGGACCTTGAAATGCTCCTCACGAAGCCACTCCTTCGTTGCCCGGGCGGTGTGTTTGCGATCATTGTCATGCTGAAAGACCCAGCCACGTTTTATCTTCAATGCCCTTGCTGATGGAAGGAGGTTTGCACTCAAAATCTCACGATACATGGCCCCATTCATTCTTTCATGTACACGGATCAGTCGTCCTGTTCCCTTTGCAGAGAAACAGCCCCAAAGCATGATGTTGCCACCCCCATGCTTCACAGTAGGTATGGTATTCTTTGGTTGCAACTCAGCATTCTCTCTCCTCCAAACACGACGAGTTGTGTTTCTACCAAACAGTTCTACTTTGGTTTCATCTGACCATATGACATTCTCCCAATCCGCTTCTGGATCATCCAAATGCTCTCTAGCATACTTCAGACGGGCCCGGACATGTACTGGCTTAAGCAGGGGGACACGTCTGGCACTGCAAGATCTGAGTCCCTGGCGGCGTAGTGTGTTACTGATGGTAGCCTTTGTTATGTTGGTCCCAGCTCTCTGCAGGTCATTCGCTAGGTCCCCCCCCGTGTGGTTCTGGGATGTTTGTTCACCGTTCTAGTGATCATTTTGACCCCACGGGGTTAGATCTTGCGTGGAGCCCCAGATCGAGGGAGATTATCAGTGGTCTTGTATGTCTTCCATTTTCTAATTATTGCTCCCACAGTTTATTTCTTCACACCAAGCTGCTTGCCTATTGCAGATTCAGTCTTCCCAGCCTGGTGCAGGTCTACAATTTTGTTTCTGGTGTCCTTCGACAGCTCTTTGGTCTTCACCATAGTGGCATTTGGAGGTTGTGGACAGGTGTCTTTTATACTGATAACAAGTTCAAACAGGTGCCATTAATACAGGTTATGAGTGGAGGACAGAGGAGCCTCTTAAAGAAGAAGATACAGGTCTGTGAGAGCCAGAAATCTTGCTTGTTTGTAGGTTACCAAATACTTATTTTCCACCATAATATGCAAATAAATTCTTTCCAAATCAGACAATGCGATTGTCTGGATTTGTTTCCACATTTTGTCTCTCATAGTTGAGGTATACCTATGATGAAAATTACAGGCCTCTCTCATCTTCTTAAGTGGGAGAGCTTGCACAATTGGTGGCAGACTAAATACTTTTTTTTGCCCCACTGTGTATGTATGTATGTATGTATGTATATTGTATATGTGTATGTGTATGTGTGTGTGTGTGTATATATATATATATATATATATGTATATATATATATATACATACACACAAATGTATTTTGCCACTGAACTTTGCTAGTTTTTTTTTTAATTGTAAATAATGTGCGCGCGTTATTGATGTGTAGTGTGTGATTGTGTACTAAGTATTAAAGGGATATGAAACCCAAATATAAGTAAATTGGAAAGTTGTTTAAAATTGCATGTTCTATCAAGTTTCTTCGTTTTCTTGTTACCTTTCTGCTTTTCAACAAAGGATAAGTTCAGGAGTGTGCACGCGCCTGCAGTTTGCAACAATATTATACATGTTATACACTATATGGCAACACTATTTCCTGTCATATAGTGCAGAAGACCTGTTCTGCCTATCTAGATATCTCTCCAACAAAGAATAACATGAGAATGATGCAAATTTTGATAATAGAAGTAAATTGGAAACTTTTTAAAAACGTTATTCTTTATCTGAATCATGAGAGAAAAAAAATATGGGTGTCACATAACTTTAAAGTTTTTCTGCTTGCATTACACTAGCTTTCTCAGTCTTAAGAGAATATGCTAATTATTGGATGATCTAAGTCCAGGAGGACATGATAATTATAGTAAATTAATTTCAACAGTAATGGTTCATTTTCTAGTTACCATTATTTATAATTTATGGTTACTATAAGAAGGACTTATGTAGGTTGCTAATATATAGAGATGCTCAATGACATTATAAAACTGAGCATGGTTAGCTATGCTCAGGGCTGCCATCAGGGGGTGACAGGGGTGACTCCTGTCAGGGGCCCAATGGGCCAGGGTGGGCACCAGTGGGAACTACAGCAGAGTGCTAATTGAGCATGGGAAATGTTATTACAAGGAGTAAAATATTAGCATTTGAGATGATTTCTGAGGGTGTACTAAACCACTATGCACAGTGTGAGACAGAATTGACACTTTGTTTGTACAATGTTTGCCTAAGTCAGACAGCATTGCAGAGGAGATAGGACTTACTTAGTTACTCAGTATTTTTATTTCTTTGTGCAATTTTGGATTGTAAATTCAGTGTAGTAATAGTTGTATGGTGGGGCCAGAGGTCCATAAAAACACATTTTTTTTAGCAGCAGTGTATTTATGATCATTTGACAATGCTGTAGAAATTCTATATTTAAAGCCATGCAGAAATGTTTCCTCCTCAATACACAAATGGTAGCTGCCCTTTTGGCAAATATGCATTTTTTTTTTTTATTAATATATATATAAATTACATTCCAGTTCACTGCCCCTTTTATGCAAGGACTTTCCAGATGCAATGAGGCATTTTATCTAAGATTTTTACATCTGCATAAAATGTGATACTCTCAGACTAAGATTGCTCAGTGTTTGAAATGAGACAGGTTAACTTAAAACTGTTCAGTTTACACTACAGCTGACTTAATTTTGAAATACATGCAAACAAGCCTAAATCCTGCATTTAACCAGATCTAATGGTATGAGTACCACAGCTTATGGTTCCACCAAGACCATATAGATTACAGCATTTTCAAAATCCATAAGTACAGCTGACAGATGGGAACATTTGTACACTATATCTGAAGTGGTGCTCTTGGTTGGGGAAAATGGGGGGGGGGGGATGTCAACCTTTTCTTCATCTAGCCATCTACCCAGATAATTAATGTACAATTTTGAATTCACAGAATTATTTTTGTTTGCACATTTACAAATATGATTCTTTAAAAAGTGATCTCTTAATTTCTGCATTTTTTTTTTATCATGCATGTCACACACTGTTGATTTAGGGGATGCAATGTGCAGAAATGTTACTTCCTGTGAGTGTTTCTGTAGGTGTCTGTTTATGTCTTTGTTCTTTTGCTTGTGTCTTTATGAGTGTGTATGTATTTTTTTTCTGTGGGTCTCTCTGTGAGGGTGGGTGTGTATGTCTTTGTGCATTTTCTGTGGATGTCTGTGAGGGTGTGTGGGTATGTCTTTGTGTATTTTCTCTGGATGCCTCTGTGAGGGTGTGTGTGTATGCCTGTGTTTTCTGTGGATGTCTCTGTGAAGGTGGGTGTGTGTATGTATGTTTTTGTCTGTTTTCTGTGGATGTCTCTGAGGGTGTGTGTTTTCTGTGGGTGTCTCTGTGAGGTTGTGTGTATGTCTATGCATTTTCTGTGAGTGTCTCTGTGAGAGTGTGTGTATGTCTGTGTGTTTTCTGTGGATGTCTCAGTGAGTGTGTGTATTTGTGTCTCTGTGTTTTATGTGGTTGTCTCTCTGTGTCTGTGTGTGTTTTCTGAGGCTGTCTCTGTCGGTGTTTCCTTGGGTGTATGTGCAAGTTTGAGTTTGTGTGTGTGTGTGTCCATTGTCTGTTCCTTTTTAGGACATTTTGACCTTACTACTGATTATTCACATCTTTCTACAGACTGAGACTAATGAGACCTTTCTGGAAGTCACCAATCCAACATTTAACCTTTAAATTATTGTTTAAGCAGTTCAGGGCCCTTCCTTTCAGCCACTGCATGCTGTTGTCATCATTTACTTATCTTCCTTGACAAAAAGATAATCAGAACTCCATATTTTGTTTTGTAAATCTCCTTTTTTGACAAAACTGTAGTCTACCTCATTACTTGTCAGGTCAATGTAAACAAGTGCTGAGTGTCTGTGTCTGAGTGTGTTTGTGTGTTTCTTTGCGTGTCTGCTAGAGTGTCTATATGTGAATCCTTATGTGTGAGTGTGTGTGTTTCAGTGTATAAGTGTGTCTGTGTGTTTATGTGTTTGTGTGTTACTTTACAACATTTCCAAGTTTGACTACACTTAAAGGGACATAATACTCATATGCTAAATCACTTGAAACTGATGCAGTATAACTGTAAAAAGCTGACAGGAAAATATCACCTGAGCATCTCTATGTAAAAAAGGAAGATATTTTACCTCACAATTTCCTCAGCTCAGCAGAGTAAGTTCTGTGTAAAAAGTTATACTGTTCATGAAGAAATGAACAGCAGCCAATCAGCATCAGCAGTGCTGAGGTCATGTACTCTTACTGTGATCTCATGAGATTTGACTTAACTCTCATGAGATTTCATAGTAAGCTTCCTTTACCTGATTGGTGAAATAATATGAGAGTTCACGAGGCTCATCCTTTCAGCTGTCCCGGGACAAACATACTAAAATGCTGCTTAGAAATCCTTTACAATGGGAGGTGGCTACTGAGGAACTTTTGAGGTAAAATATCTTTCTTTCTCTTGTAAGGTGTATCCAGTCCACGGATCATCCATTACTTGTGGGATATTCTCATTCCCAACAGGAAGTTGCAAGAGGACACCCACAGCAGAGCTGTCTATATAGCTCCTCCCCTCACTACCATATCCAGTCATTCTCTTGCAACTCTCAACAAGCATGGAGGTAGTAAGAGATAAGTGGTGAAATGTAGCTGTTATTTTGCTTCAATCAAGAGTTTATTATTTTTAAATAGTACCGGAGTTGTGCTATTTTGTTCCAGGCAGGAAAAAAGAAGAATCTGCCTGGGATTTCTATGATCTTAGCAGGTTGTAACTAAGATCCATTGCTGCTCTCACACATGTCTGAAGAGAGAGATAACTTCAGCGGGGGAATGGCGTGCAGGTTATCCTGCTATGAGGTATGTGCAGTTAATATTTTTCTAGAAGATGAAATGAAGGCTAGAAAATGCTGCTGATACCAAATTTATGTAAGGTAAGCCTGAATACAGTGATTTAATAGCGACTGGTATCATGCTTACTTTCATAGGTAAAACTCTTTTATATTTACAATATAAAACGTTTGCTGGCATGTTTAAACATTTTTATATATACTTTGGTGATAAAACTTTATTGGGGCCTAGTTTTTTCCCACATGGCTGGCTTAAATTTGCCTAGAAACAGTTCCCTGAGGCTTTCCACTGTGTTTCTATGAGTGGGAGGGGCCTAGTTTAGTGCTTTTTTGTGCATTAACTATTACAGACTGAGACATCCAGGAGTTCCCTGAATGCCACAGGACATCTCTAAAGGGCTTTTAGGCTTCCAAAATCGTTTATTGGGGAAGGTAAGCCCACAGCAAGGCT
The DNA here is from genome assembly GCF_027579735.1 of Bombina bombina. Taxonomy (NCBI): domain Eukaryota; kingdom Metazoa; phylum Chordata; class Amphibia; order Anura; family Bombinatoridae; genus Bombina; species Bombina bombina. The sequence continues at coordinate 971,512,608 of NC_069501.1, read as the reverse complement.
GTGGCAGTTTGGTGTGACTGTTAAAAAACGTCTATATTGTTTTTTTGATCCGGTTTTTGAACTAAGGGGTTAATCATCCATTTGCAAGTGGGTGCAATGCTCTGTTAGCTTATTATACACACTGTAAAAATTTTGTTTGATTTACTGCCTTTTTTCACTGTTTTTCAAATTCTGACAAAATTTGTTTCTCTTAAAGGCACAGTACCGTTTTTTATATTTGCTTGTTAACTTGATTTAAAGTGTTTTCCAAGCTTGCTAGTCTGTATAAACATGTCTGACATAGAGGAAACTCCTTGTTCATTATGTTTAAAAGCCATGGTGGAACCCCCTCTTAGAATGTGTACCAAATGTACTGATTTAACTTTAAGCAATAAAGATCATATTCTGTCTTTAAAAAATTTATCACCAGAGGAATCTGTCGAGGGGGAAGTTATGCCGACTAACTCTCCCCACGTGTCAGATCCTTTGACTCCCGCTCAAGGGACTCCCGCTCAAATGGCGCCAAGTACATCCAGGGCGCCCATAGCGTTTACTTTACAAGACATGGCGGCAGTCATGAATAATACACTGTCAGCGGTATTAGCCAGACTACCTGTATTTAGAGGAAAGCGAGATAGCTCTGGAGTTAGACGAAATACAGAGCATACTGACGCTTTAAGAACTATGTCTGATACTGCCTCACAATATGCAGAAGCTGAAGGAGAGCTTCTTTCTGTGGGTGATATTTCTGACTCAGGGAAGATGATGCAACCTGATTCTGATATTTCTATATTTAAATTTAAGCTTGAACACCTCCGCGTGTTACTCAGGGAGGTTTTAGCTGCTCTGAATGACTGTGATACAATTGCAGTGCCAGAGAAATTGTGTAGACTGGATAAATACTATGCAGTGCCGGTGTGTACTGATGTTTTTCCAATACCTTAAAGGTTTACAGAAATTATTACTAAGGAATGGGATAGACCAGGTGTGCCGTTCTCTCCCCCTCCTATTTTTAGAAAAATGTTTCCAATAGACGCCACCACACGGGACTTATGGCAGACAGTTCCTAAGGTGGAGGGAGCAGTTTCTACTCTAGCAAAGCGTACTACTATCCCTGTCGAGGACAGTTGTGCTTTCTTAGATCCAATGGATAAAAAGTTAGAGGGTTACCTTAAGAAAATGTTTATTCAACAAGGTTTTATCCTACAGCCCCTTGCATGCATTGCGCCTGTCACTGCTGCTGCGGCGTTCTGGTTTGAGTCTCTGGAAGAGGCTTTACAGGTAGCGACTCCATTGGATGAAATACTTGACAAGCTTAGAGCACTTAAGCTAGCCAATTCTTTTGTTTCTGATGCCATTGTTCATTTAACTAAACTAACGGCTAAGAATTCTGGTTTTGCTATCCAGGCGCGCAGAGCGCTATGGCTTAAATCATGGTCAGCTGACGTTACTTCAAAATCGAAGCTGCTTAACATTCCCTTCAGGGGGCAGACCCTATTCGGGCCTGGTTTGAAGGAGATTATTGCTGATATCACTGGAGGAAAAGGTCATGCCCTTCCTCAGGATAGGTCCAAACCAAGGTCCAAACCAAGGGCCAAACAGTCTAATTTTTGTGCCTTTCGAAACTTCAAGGCAAGTGCGGCATCAACTTCCTCTAATGCAAAACAAGAGGGAACTTTTGCTCAGTCCAAGACGGTCTGGAGACCTAAACAGACCTGGAACAAGGGTAAGCAGGCCAAAAAGCCTGCTGCTGCCTCTAAGACAGCATGAAGGAACGGCCCCCTATCCGGTAACGGATCTAGTAGGGGGCAGACTTTCGCTCTTCGCCCAGGCGTGGGCAAGAGATGTCCAGGATCCCATGGGCGTTGGAAATTATATCCCAGGGATATCTTCTGGACTTCAAGGCTTCCCCCCCAAAAGGGAGATTTCACCTTTCACAATTATCTGCAAACCAGATAAAGAGAGAGGCATTCTTACACTGTGTACAAGACCTCCTAGTTATGGGAGTGATCCATCCAGTCCCAAAGGAGGAACAGGGACAGGGATTTTACTCAAATCTGTTTGTGGTTCCCAAAAAAGAGGGAACCTTCAGACCAATTTTGGATCTAAAGATCTTAAACAAATTCCTCAGAGTTCCATCATTCAAGATGGAGACTATTCGTACCATCCTACCTATGATCCAGGAGGGTCAATACATGGCGGTCCTAAGGCCACGGGGCATAGCAGTGGCCCCTTATTTAGACGACATCCTGATTCAGGCGTCAAACTTCCAAATTGGCAAGTCTCATACGGACATAGTGTTGGCATTTCTGAGGTCGCATGGGTGGAAGGTGAACGAGAAAAAGAGTTCTCTATCCCCCTCACAAAAGTTTCCTTCCTAGGGACTCTGATAGATTCTGTAGAAATGAAAATTTACCTGACGGAGTCCAGGTTATCAAAACTTCTAAATTCCTGCCGTGTTCTTTATTCCATTCCTCGCCCTTCGGTGGCTCTGTGCATGGAAGTAATAGGCTTAATGGTAGTGGCAATGGACATAGTGCCGTTTGCATGCCTACATCTCAGACCGCTGCAACTATGCATGCTCAGTCAGTGGAATGGGGATTACACAGATTTGTCCCCTTTACTGAATCTGGACCAAGAGACCAGGGATTCTCTTCTCTGGTGGCTATCTCGGGTCCATCTGTCCAAAGGTATGACCTTTCGCAGGCCAGATTGGACAATTGTAACGACAGATGCCAGCCTTCTAGGTTGGGGTGCAGTCTGGAACTCCCTGAAGGCTCAGGGATCGTGGACTCAGGAGGAGTCACTCCTTCCAATAAACATTCTGGAACTAAGAGCGATATTCAATGCTCTTCAGGCTTGGCCTCATCTAGCGACAATGAGGTTCATCAGATTTCAGTCGGACAACATCACGACTGTGGCTTACATCAACCATCAAGGGGGAACAAGGAGTTCCCTAGCGATGTTAGAAGTCTCAAAGATAATTCGCTGGGCAGAGATTCACTCTTGCCACCTATCAGCTATCCATATCCCAGGTGTAGAGAACTGGGAGGCGGATTTTCTAAGTCGTCAGACTTTTCATCCGGGGGAGTGGGAACTCCATCCGGAGGTGTTTGCACAATTGGTTCTTCGTTGGGGCGAACCAGAACTGGATCTCATGGCGTCTCGCCAGAACGCCAAGCTTCCTTGTTACGGATCCAGGTCCAGGGACCCCAAGGCAACGCTGATAGATGCTCTAGCAGCACCTTGGTCCTTCAACCTGGCTTATGTGTTTCCACTGTTTCCTCCGCTCCCTCGTCTGATTGCCAAAGTCAAGCAGGAGAGAGCATCGGTGATCTTGATAGCGCCTGCGTTGCCACGCAGGACTTGGTATGCAGATCTGGTGGACATGTCATCCTTTCCACCATGGACTCTGCCGCTGAGACAGGACCTTCTACTTCAAGGTCCTTTCAACCATCCAAATCTAGGCTGACTGCCTGCAGATTGAACGCTTGATTTTATCAAAGCGTGGTTTCTCCGAGTCAGTCATTGATACCTTGATTCAGGCTCGGAAGCCTGTCACCAGGAAAATCTATCATAAAATATGGCGTAAATATCTTTATTGGTGTGAATCTAAGGGCTACTCGTGGAGTAAGGTCAGGATTCCCAGGATATTATCTTTTCTCCAAGAAGGATTGGAGAAAGGATTGTCAGCTAGTTCCTTAAAGGGACAGATTTCTGCGCTATCTATTCTTTTGCACAAGCGTCTGGCGGATGCCCCAGACGTTCAGGCATTTTGTCAGGCTTTAGTTAGAATCAAGCCTGTGTTTAAACCTGTTGCTCCACCTTGGAGCTTAAATTTGGTTCTTAAAGTTCTTCAGGGGGTTCCGTTTGAACCTCTTCATTCCATAGATATCAAACTTTTATCTTGGAAGGTTCTTTTTTTGGTAGCTATTTCCTCGGCTCGTAGAGTTTCCGAGTTATCTGCCTTACAATGTGATTCTCCTTATCTGATCTTCCATGCAGATAAGGTAGTTCTGCGTACCAAACCTGGGAGCATCTATTGCACAATCTGGACGTGGTTCGTGCTTTAAAGTTTTACTTACAAGCTACTAAAGATTTTCGTCAAACATCTGCTTTGTTTGTTGTCTACTTTGGACAGAGGAGAGGTCAAACGGCTTCGGCAACCTCTCTTTCTTTTGGCTAAGAAGCATAATCCACTTAGCCTATGAGACTGCTGGCCAGCAGCCTCCAGAAAGGATTACAGCTCATTCTACTAGAGCTGTGGCTTCCACATGGGCCTTTAAAAATGAGGCTTCTGTTGAACAGATTTGCAAGGCGGCGACTTGGTCTTCACTTCATACTTTTTCAAAATTCTACAAATTTGATACTTTTGCTTCTTCGGAGGCTATTTTTGGGAGAAAGGTTTTACAGGCAGTGGTACCTTCCGTTTAAGTACCTGCCTTGTCCCTCCCTTCATCCGTGTACTTTAGCTTTGGTATTGGTATCCGACAAGTAATGGATGATCCGTGGACTGGATACACCTTACAAGAGAAAACATAATTTATGCTTACCTGATAAATTTATTTCTCTTGTGGTGTATCCAGTCCACGGCCCGCCCTGTCATTTTAAGGCAGGTATTTTTTAATTTTAAACTACAGTCACCACTGCACCCTATGGTTTCTCCTTTCTCTGCTTGTTTTCGGTCGAATGACTGGATATGGTAGTGAGGGGAGGAGCTATATAGACAGCTCTGCTGTGGGTGTCCTCTTGCAACTTCCTGTTGGGAATGAGAATATCCCACAAGTAATGGATGATCCGTGGACTGGATACACTACAAGAGAAATAAATTTATCAGGTAAGCATAAATTATGTTTTTTTACATAGAGATGTTCAGGAGATATTTTCTAGTCAGCTTTTTACAGCTATGCTGCATCACTTTAAAGGGTTTAAACATTTGGGTATTATGGCCCTTTAAGAATAAAGTGCATATACGTTTTAGTCACTTGGTCAAAAATTGCACATGTCAAGGGGGGGGGGGTCTGATCAATGGTTAAGTCAGGGGCCCCAAAATTTCTAGTGGTGGCCCTGGCTATGCAATAAAAGTTGTTTACTGTTGGCAAACATTTTAGTTTTAAAGTAAGTTATCCCTCACATATATAAAAGCAAAGTTAATGAGTCACGCTCTCCCATTAAAGGGACACTAAACCCAATTATTTTCTTTAATGATTCGGATAGAGCATGCAATTTTAAGCAACTTTCTAATTTTACATCTTTTATCAATTTTCTTCCTTTTCTTGCTATCTTTATTTAAAAAGCAGGAATGTCAAACTTAGGAGCCGGCCCATTTTTGGCTCAGAACCTGGGTTATGCTTGCTTATTGGTTTGCTAAATGTAGCCACCAATAAGCAAATGCTATCCAGGGTTCTGAACTTAAAATGGGCTGGGTCTTAAGCTTTAAATTCCTGCTTTTTAAATAAAGATAGCGAGAGAACAAGGAAACATTATAATGGGAGTAAATTAGAAAGTTTCTTAAAATGGCATGCTCTCTCTGGAGCGTATTATCTTGTTTACAAATAACTCCTTTGCCTTTTAGATTTAATATATATATATATATATATATATATATATATATATATATATATATATATATATATATATATATATATATATATATATATATATATATATATATATATATATATATATATATATAGTAAAGAGGTGTATGGGGGAGGTGCTCTAAGCGCTAATACAGAAAGGTCTGTTCAAAAAGTGTCTAAAGCAATATACATCTCAATAATGACTAAAATAAATAATTATTGCTGTAAAGCTGTAAGTTAAAAAAATAGTACTAATAAGAATATGTTGTTTAGCGAAAATAATAAAGTTATCTAGAATAGATAGACAAATGTATATCTGCAATGACGCCAGAATATATAACCATTAATGACATAAAATCCAATTTTCAAGTTAACTGTACAAAAACAAAAGTGCAGATACAAATGGGAATATATGAGGGTCCGTGATATACAATACAGGGAAATAGTTCGGAGTCTATTGTAACTGGTGGGAAGCCCAGTATAGGTTAATCAGTGATGAGAGAAAAAAAACGAAGTGCAGTAGATCTATGGTTCTCTTTACACCCTTCACACTGTGACTTTCAATCCAAGTGAAAGACCCCTTAAGGATGTGTACTCACAGGAAACTACCTCAATCGATATGAGGTAAGGTATAGGTGAACACCACTCTCTGCAGCTCCTACGTCCTGGGTAAAGCTGGAATGTGCAGTTTCTCCTCAGAAACCGATCTGTGTTATCCTTTTCAATTTTCACTGCAAATTGCAATTGCCACAGCTTGTATAAAATGTGCGTCACCTCTCCAAATTTTTTAATGCCAATTGCAATTGCCACAGCTTGCACAACAGTAAATAAAATGTGCGTCACCTCTCCAAATCTGATTTCAAATGTCCACAAACTTAAAGGGACAGTCAACCATAGAATTGTTATTGTTTTAAAAGATAGATAATCCCTTTATTACTCATTCCCCAGTTTTGCAAAACCAACACAGTTATATTAATATACTTTTTACCTTTGTGATTACCTTGTATCTGGGAACCTTCTTCCAGCCCCCTGATCACATAACTGTGACTGTTTATTATCTATTGTCTTAAATTTAGCATTGTTTTGTGCTAGATCTTAAATAACTTTCTGTGCCTGAACAAAGTGTTATCTATATAGCCCACGTGTACTTTCTGTTTCTTTGTGTTGAAAAGAGATTTAAAAAGCATGCGATAAGAGGCAGCCCTCAAAGACTTAGAAATTAGCATATGAGCCTACCTATGTTTAGTTTAAACTAAGAATACCAAGAGAAAAAAGCAAATTTGATGATAAAAGTAAATTGGAAAGTCAATTAAAATTAAAAGTCCTATCTGAATAATGAAAGTTTAATTTATACTTGACTGTTTAATTGCAATTGGCATTAAAAAATTTGGAGAGGTGACGCACATTTTATGCATCCTTAAGGGGTCTTTCACTTGGATTGAAAGTCACAGTGTGAAGGGTGTAAAGAGAACCATAGATCTACTGCACTTCGTTTTTTTTTCTCTCATCACTGATTAACCTATACTGGGCTTCCCACCAGTTACAATAGACTCTGAACTATTTCCCTGTATTGTATATCACGGACCCTCATATATTCCCATTTGTATCTGCACTTTTGTTTTTGTACAGTTAACTTGAAAATTGGATTTTATGTCATTAATGGTTATATATTATGGCGTCATTGCAGATATACATTTGTCTATCTATTCTAGATAACTTTATTATTTTCGCTAAACAACATATTCTTATTAGTGCTATTTTTTAACTTACAGCTTTATAGCAATAATTAATTATTTTAGTCATTATTGAGATGTATATTGCTTTAGACACTTATTGAACAGACCTTTCTGTGTATGTATATATATATGTATGTATGTGTATATATATATATATATATATATATATATATATATATATATATATATATATATATATATATATATATATTATAACTAATTCTATCAGAATGTTGTGAGAAATAACCATTCCTTTAGGAACAGTTGATAAAATCAACACACACACAAATGATAAATTTAAAAGATGTTATATTGTGTACAGAAATGAAAACCATTGTGACATGAGTTGCGTAGACTGAAAACAACTTACAAACACACATTAAGTGCAAAAACAATATGTACAATTACTATAATACATAAATAACCCAATTAATATAATACATTAGTTCTATAGGAGTCCTTTATAAATACTAGTATTAAACCATTATCTTTTGGAGGTCTCACTCTCTGATGGGCCAGTGTTCCCAGACTTCCTAGTTATGAGTATCTGATCCTTAGGGACTGCTCCAGGTCTAGTCCCTGGTCCAAGGTTCTCTTAGGCTCTTCGAAGACTGCTGGTCTCCTGAAGTTCCACTCTGCACTGTCCATAACTTCCTGTCTCAGCAGCTCCCCAGAACTTCTGCTTCCACTATCAATAACATATAACTAGTTCTAACTGTATATGAATATAGAACTATAACTGATTAAGCCAGTCCCTCCTCCAGCCAACTCAAGATGCTGCCCTGCAGCTGACCATATACCTTTTTAAAGTTGAAGTCTCACAGAATTGTCAGACCAACTGGCCATTACCATGTCTAAGGTAAGGAAGTACCTATTGTTTAGCTTACTTTCTGACATATGAATATATATTTATACATTAAATAAAAACACCATCAAAACCTATATATAGCAAACACACACACACTTTATCAAGTCTATATGTTATATCATGTTTTCCATATAGAGCAAAGTGCATATGAATGTTTCCTAAGTGCCCAACTGACAAGTACAACACAGTATATGTGGGCACAAAGCCTGTCATGCATTATAGAATAATAGTAATGGTAAAACAATCTTATGCCTTCCAACTTATTTTACTCAAACATGTTACCAGCCCTACTAATGAGCAAATAAATGTATAAATATATAGGATATCGAAAAAAAAAAAAAGGTTGCATAACAAGGTCTGTTCCCCCCACACCCAAATCATCAGAACGGTGGAATTGATATTGGTGTAAATTATTATTCTTTTAGGCTGATTCACTTGATATTTATTAATGTTTGAGGAAAGGGCTATACCCCATGTAGTACTATTAGAATCTTTTTAGTTGTTTCAGATCATTTGACTAGGTGTATTGACAATAATCTGTCAGGGAGAATAATGCTTCTGGCTTTGTATCCGGGTCCCAGGTTTTTGAGGGGGGTCCATTGCTGGTTTGGGCAGGGTTGCGTCGGAAGAGGTGTGACGCAGCTGGATAGGGGGCATAATTTAGGCCTAGATTCCATAGATGTTGTCAGCTGTTTGTAACTTAAAATATTGCCATAGACTTTAAAGGAGATACTTGTTGGTATCACCAGTTTACATTAGCAGTGAAAACTAGTCCTTAGTTCAATTCATGGACACCCCATGAAAAGCCTTTTAAATATGTTTATTGAAAAGCAACATATCATAAGATAGTTATATAAGTTCCAATAAGGACAGCAAATATGAAGACAAACATAGTAGGGATCCATTTTATGATATAACTTAGAAAGCAGGTAGGGTGTGTGTGTATGTATGTATGTAGTGATGTGCAGTCACTAGAGGCAGGTGAGGCAGTGCTTCACCTCTCATATGGGCAAAAATAAATATATTTTTTTTATTGGGTTTAAAAAAATAAAAAAATTGCTATTTTTTTTCCCCAGCATTTTTTTTTTTCACAGCTACATGTTGTGCAATGGAGAGGCACAAGCAGGTCTGCCCACCATTACACAACATGCTGCGCCATCTACTGGATGAAAGTGGTTAAGATCATTGCATGGCCCATTATCTGCTTATTTGAGGCAGTCCCATTTGGGCTGACCCAATCCAGTGAGAGGCATTAGTAAGTGGAACATAGGGTTGGGGCTGGATGTTAAATCATATAAAACAAAACAAAAACGGAAAAAAAAACAACTTTCATTTATTTTGTTGCTGTCCTGTGAAGCTGACAGCTTTGCTAAAGTGAAAAAGAGAGTTCTGTTCTTCCCCTCTAAGTGCAGTGGAATGTGCCACTGTCACTTCCTGAATCCTTACAGAGCAGGAAAGGGAGAGAGGCAGAGAGAGCACTGTTTCATTCACATTTCATTGTAGTAAGTGCTGCAGCTGTAGATTTTACTGAAATGGATTCTGTTAGTGAAAATGATAATTTAATGAATGTGGTTTAGTGTTTTTGTTGAATTGTGTTCAGATACAGCTCATTAACAGGGGGGACAGTAAGTGAGCATAACCCAATACTGACAGGAAGTCAAAGGGTCAATTCAAATTTAAATCCATAATTTAAAACCCAGAGTTTGAAGCTATGTGTGCAGTGTCCACATTATTTAAATTAAAGTTTTTGACATTGAATATTGCTAAGCCTCCCTTTTTCATGGCTATTTGATTTAATTAGGTACAAACTCCATATATGTTATGTCTGTTCAGTCAGAGGATGCAGTATCTATTTTTATTTTTCTCTGTGTCTCCATTTATTTAAAGACTGCTGTTAACTTGTAATTCACAAATCAATTGAAAGCTGTTGCATTGTGTTTTTAATATGTGCTGCTTTTATACAAGTTTACATTAACACTAACATCATTCCCACCTTTGCAGTCCCCACCTCCTGTTTCTCACCCTCCTACCCATTTAGATTGTAAGTTCCCACGGGAACAGGGCTCCCAATTCCTCCTGTATTTGTTTGTTAAATTTTGTCTGGTGTCTCATATTGTACTGTCCTTTTATCTTTGTTACCTATGAACAGCGCTGCGGAATCTGTTGGCGCTTTATAAATAAAGAATAATAATAATAATAATTAATAAAAAGGAGATGAGTCATTTAAAAAATATATGTAATTATTGCAGTTAAATGTTTTTAGAAATAATGCCACTGTAAAGTAACTGGTTAAACACATATTCAAAGGGAGACATTTAAAATTAAACTTTCA